>NW_022589712.1:12196078-12313953 GCF_004348235.1 Phoca vitulina
GGGGGGGGGGGGAGAGGAGGAGGGGGATATGAGGGCACCCCCTTCACCTTTACTTGCACAAGTCACTAGTTACCACCTTCTGACATCACTTACGTTTCTCTTAAATCTACCCATTCCTGTACCCAGTTCTCCTGACTTAACCTGTTTCTACATTTTTGCCCAAACTACTAGCTGATTTCTTCAGTCATATATGTATATATACATACGTATACTTAATATACACATATATCTGCTCCCTAGGTAAAATAAGCATGATATTCTGGGGCTTTCTGGTGTTTCCTTCTTTTGGTTTTATTTTGGTAACTTTTTATTTAAAAAAAAAAAAAAGTTTATATTCAAATACATTAGACCAGAGCTTCTCAACCTTATCACAATTGACATTTTCGACCAGAAAATTCTTTGTTGCCTGGGCTGTCTTGTGCATTGTAGGATATTTAACAGCATTTCTGGCCTACTATACTCCAGTACCACTATATTCCAGTACCACTATATTCCAGTACCACTACCCCAGTTGTGACAACCAGAAATGTCTCCAGGCGCTGCCACGTGTCCTCTGCAGGCTCAACCCACCCCCAGTTGGAAACAGCCAGGTTAGACCAGGAACCACTGGGCAGCGTCCGTTGCATGCTCCCCCCGCACATGCTGTGTGCACGTCATCTCATTGAATCTTCACAGCTCCCTGAGTAGGTGCTGTTTTTTATCCTCATTTTCACTTGAGCAAACCAAGACTTAGATTCAGTAATTCGTACTGTGTAGCCTCGTGCCCTGCATCGCCTTGTGCCCACCTGCTCTGACGGTAGAGCCAGGTTCCCTCAGGTTGGATGCCATCTCTCCACTTACTGGCTGAAGACCTTGGGCCAGTTAGGTCATGGTATTTTTCTCTTTCAGTTCCCCCTGGTACTAAGAATAGTACGTACCACCTAGAGTCCTTCCAGGGTTTAAACCAGTCAGTGTTCATACACAAAGGACTGAAGTAGGACTGGCATGTCCTTGTAAGCACTTTTGCAAGTCACTGAGGATACAAAGATAAAAAAGACACTTGTCTCCCAGTCTAGTTGGAAATGCAATCATGTAAACTAATAATTTGTGATAGAGCATTCTCTGAGAGTACAGAGATGGAAGCAGCAAACCTCTTCAGGGAGTCAGGAATGTGTTCACAAAGGAGGCCCCACGTGAACCCTGAAGGATGACTCTGAGCTTGGGCAGGCAAGGGGTGAGTGTGGGAGGATTCCAGGAGGAGGAATGCAGCAGGGGGACATCCTACAGGGATGGAGGGATTCCAAACCATGTTATCACTGCTGTGTCCAGTCTGGAAAAAATTAGGCCATTTGTATGAAATGGCTGCTTTTCTAGAATTCAAAACATTCCTGTGTCTATTTAAGAAAATATTCCAGAGCTAAGTAAAAATTATTTTTTGAAGTATATATATACTTTCATAGAATATATACACTAAACTTTTAGTATAGGACTATAGGATACATAAGCTGCAAATAAAGCCAGTCACATTAAGCCAAATGAGAGAGCCATATAGGTGTCAAAGAAATCCTGTCACATTAATTCGCATAAAAATGTTTTTTATCAGTTATTTTTAGTATGACATTTGTTTAGAAAATACTTTGATTCCTAAAGGAATCATTTTTTTTAAGATTTTATTTATTTGTCAGAGAGAGAGAGAGCACAAGCAGGGGTAGCAGCAGGCAGAGGGAGAAGCAGACTCCCTGCTGAGCAAGGATTCCGATGCAGGACTCGATCCCAAGATCCTGGGATCATGACCTGAGCCAAAGGCAGACGCTTAACTGACTGAGCCACCCAGGCGTCCCAGGAATCCATACTTTACACAATCATTTAAACTTCTGTTTAAATAAGTCTTTTCCTAATTCCCATATGAAATAGTACCTTTTCATTTTAGCTATTCTATTAATAGCTAATGACATTGTTGCAGAAGAGAATGAGTAAACTAAGTATAAAATACTTTAGTCTCTACTTCTATAGGCACAAATGAAAAATATGTACTCACATAAAAGATGTTCTTCCCATTTCCCTAGTTATTAATGTACAAAGAAATAGTCCTTTTTCCCCCTTTACCATTATATGGTGTGCAATGACTAAGTTTAAATTATGTGAATTATTAGAAACAATGTGAAATGTCCCCTTTACATATTAGAAAATCCAATTTTTATTTTCTTGTTAAGATATTTGAATTACATATCATAATTTAACTTATGTTTTTAAAAACATTATACTTTGTCTTTCTATTAACTAACTGAAGCAGTTCATTTATAAGAGAACAGCAATGTTTAACATGAATCAAACTTGAGAACAAAAATGACAACTTAAAAGGAACTTTCATCATCCAGCTAGTAATCAATGAGAGGTTAAAGGAGAGGGCAGTGGAGGGACCTGAGTTGTTGTAGGATAAGTGAACTTAATCTGGAGCATCCTCTTGCTAGCCGCAAAAGATGGCACTTCTTGAGCACTCTAAAGCAAACTGTTTTTATTCTCACTTATTTTGTACCTAAGGCTTTCAAGTCCCAGAGATTTCAGTGTGCATTTAGTTTGGGTTGGTTTTGCTTTGCTGTGGTAGCATTTACCAATTTCTTTTCTTTTGCTCTGCCTACCTAATCTTTGAATATCATATTGTTGGCTCTCATATGTGTACATAGATGTTTCTAAAATGAAAAAAGCAGGGAGGTCATAGTAGGTAGGAACTTGGGGAGGCTGGTTTGGGCAACATTGAAGAGAGGTGGACATCTCTTCTTTCCCTTAGGTTCAAATGGTGGGGCTTGAAAACATAAGCAAGCCACGGTGGTGGTGCAGACAGGCAGCAAAAGCAGATGATACTAGATCAACACCAGAGAAAGGTGCTTTGTATACTTGGCAATTTAGTTCTTTTATAAAATCCAATTAAGTAACAACCCAGAAGATATATCAACAGTTTATCTTAAAAGGAAAAAAAAAAAGCCATCAATTAATTGCCTTAATAAACAGAACCTCTCTCAATTATAAACCTCTAGATAAAACATGAAAATAGAAATGGAAAAATAATCTTAAAACAGATATATAATTGTACACAATAGTTTGTCGGCATTTTAAATGACCTCATTTATATTTTTTCTCTAAAATAAAAAGACAAAAGTCACAGCAGGCACCTGAAAATTCCATACTCATTACACAGTTATTTACACGTAATCTTTCAGGTTGTATGCTGAATTGCCCTCTGGTTGTGTGGTGGAGATTTGCTGCTGCTTGGGTGGATAGAGCCAAGCTTCTGGATTTTTTTCAATGCAGGAAGTGCAGAAAATCATGCCAGAGATAAACAGCAGTACAGCCGAAATGAATCCAATATAGACGGCTCCTCCGGGTTCATGTTTGTTGCTTTCTGGAACTGTCAGATCCAGAAAGTTTGCTATGATCTCCTTCGTGTACCACACTGTTGGTATCAAACCAGAGATCCCCGCAGACATGAAACAGACTCCTCCGGCAAAAGAAGCGTGACTCTTTGTTTCTCTGTCCCCTCCTAAGCGAGTGCATTTCATCCCTACTGTAGAAGTGCAGATCCCCAAAGCAGACAGGACACATGCCAGGACCATGGTGGCCCGTGCAGCCTGCACGTGGACGGGGAGGGACAGAATGGAGTACTTCAGGGTGCAGCTGAACATCCCGGTGCTGTACCACGTGCAGTCCATCCACAGCCCTTGCAGCTGCACAATGGCCGTTATGATGTTGGAGCCCAAGTCCACATTCACCTTCCAGTTAGGCAGCAGAGTGGCCGTGAGCACTCCAGAGACTCCAGATAAGGCCAGGATGAAAGCAAGGAGCTGGAGCCTAGCTGACGCCATGACATCACCTTTATCTCTTTGCCCACCGTTACCCGGTATTTGATGATGATGGCCCTTGATCAAGACTGTAGCTCTGTCTCTGCAGCAGGGAACCAAGTAACAAAGGCTAGAGAAAGAAGACAAATCAGGATGCAAAGAAAGCATGAACAAAAAGGCTTCCATATCCATGTACAGTGGAAGCAAAGAACACATTTGAATAGACCCCACAGTAGATGAGGACACTGTAGCCCAGGAGAAAAGCTCATACCAGGCCCTCAGAGGCTGCGATTCTCCTGAGTGTATGTGGATGGGTGGTCCCTGATGCATGGCATAGAGAAAAGAGCTGTCCGCTTGTTCTTTTTAAAACTTAAACTATGCCGAAGTTGTCTATAATGTGGGCAGTGGGCCTTATTAGGAGATTTTGACCTATCAGATTCCAGCTGGATGATCTAATAAGAATTTTAATAGCATTAGAGGTTTTTAAAACTTTCTTTTCTTCCTTATCACCTATGGAGTATTTTAGTTAGAAACAGTGTTTAAGTCCACTTCTTAAAAATGATTTATAAATACATAGTGGAGAAGTTTTAACTATTCAAAAAAATGATTTTATTAAAAAAAAAATTTAAGCACTCACCATGTGCCAGACATATGACCCAAGTGAACTGTTTAAAGAGGAAAGGAAATTCGTGGAAAGAAGGTAAAGCCATAGGCATGATTATCCCTGATTTCCAGTTAATGAACTTTTGCAAAATCCTTATCTAGGTTAACACTCGCTTCACTTCAGGTACAAGATACTCAAAACTAGAACAATTAAGCCTCTGTCTTTTGCTTATGAGAATGTGAGATCCTGTCTAGTTGGGACCAGAATCCTACCCTGACCCAAATGAAGCAGTCTGCTGCAAAACCGGTTATTCAGACGGATTCAGAAGTAGTGACACTGAATCTTGAAAGTACATGCCAGAAATAACCACATCATTAGTTGTATATGAAAGGATACCAAAAATAATTTAACATTTTTTTCTTTTTTTTCTTTCCTTTTTTCGTTTTTTAAGAAGAGAGAAAAGATTGCCCTGAATTTGTGGCTTGGCTGTGCTTTAATCTGGCAGTAGTCTCTGCCTTGAAAGAAACACAGTGGTTTCTGAAATACAGCAATAACAGCTTTTTTGTTTCTGCACTAATTTTTGAATGATGTATTAAGACACCGTGGCTCTACCATGATTCGTATGTATTTCACAAAAGGCAGTATGGGCTCTGAATCCAAAACACTGGGGTCAACTCTTAGCTTTCCAGAACCTCTCTGTGCCTTAGTATCCTCTTCTGGAAAATGGGGAGGATTATTGTATATATATCAAAGAGTTAAAATGCATTTTAAGGGCTTAGAACAATATCTAACACATAGAAAGTACTCCACAAATTATAACTGACACTGTTACTAGTATGTTTATTTGTTTTATGTCATGTGACAATTGATACTTAATGGCATTTGAAATTTTTCTCTTCTTTCATTGAGCTAATTTATTTTCATAGAATCTTAGAGCTGAAAGAAACTGTAGATATAACTTTGTGCATCATCATTTTTTCCAATTAGGAAGGACATAGAGGTGGTAAATCACTCTGTGCCACACAGGTCTCAGCAGCAGTGTCCTGCTCTCCCCACCACTCCCCACCTTTACCCCCGGTACATCCTGGTGAGAGCCTCTCCGTGTGCTCCCCGGGAGCAGAGAAAAATGCTGCATCTGGAGGGAGAAAGCACCATTAACTGTCAACTTCGTTCACTCCCTGTCCCACTAAGAAAAACACCACTTGAGAGGGCGTTAGTAGGACACATGGCTTAACCTCACAGACTTACCCAAGGAGGTTGATGGCTGGCTTCTGTAAAATATCTGAAGTAGTACTAATCCATGCCTGTATTAAGAGTCTATACTTAACATAGTTAGAACACTGGTTCTCTAAGAAGTTAAATCCTGGGCTGTCTAAATTCCTTTGTTCTATTTTTGTTCACAGTGTTAAAATGTGACAATTTTAGGGGAGTATTTTCCTGAAATTTTAAATTCTTAAGTATCAGACTTACATACACATAAGAGTACTTAGGCTTTGTGTGGAACCATACAGTTCATTTCTTTCTGTTTTCCAAATTTCTTTTCATATCTGAGACCAAAATAGAACAGAAGTTAAAGATTCTAGAAGAAAATGAAACATGTTTATAGTTTCATAATAGCTGTTTTCAGGTTTGGGTTTTAACATTTCAGACTCCAGCCAGTTCGCTAAATTACTGCCTTCCCAGACCATTTTCAGCTTAGGGTTTCCTCAAAGTCGAGATTGCTGTTACCATTCTCTAAGAGCATCTCATTTCTCTCTTTATTTTTACTTTGGTTGAGTAACCTTTATGTGTTGATCAGTCTGTGCTCAGCTTCCCAATTATAACCTTTTTCTTCCCATTAACCAATACATTTTATAAATTCAGTGTAATTCAGGCTTGCAGACAGCTTGTTCATCTTAATTAACAAGTACTGGCAGTGATAAATTACAGACAGCCAAAATCAGCGTAAACAATATGACATTGCATTCAGTTAGCATAGCGCTCGCTTACTGTTGAATATTGGATTTTAAATGCTTTCTTCTGCACAGAGAACTTACGCAGAAAGAATTTGTTCTCTACAATGAAGGTCACTATTCTGTTCCTTTGTAAAAATATACTGGCATCTTAGCTACTATATTGCTATGAAGTCTTTTTTTTTTTTTTTTTTCCCTTCTCCAGCCACAAGTCTGATACAGTTTGTGGCCTGTTCTCTCAAATTTCTGTCTGGTACAGAATAAAAGCATGTTTTGTTTCACTGGTGGTGGTGGTGGTGGTGGTGGTGGTGGTGATGGTGGTGAAATGCTGTAAAAGTAAGCAGAAGCAATGGGGTCGCAGGTAAAAACTTAGTTCTAAATAGAGAAGTCTCTCATGGTTCCAGAACACACTGCATACAGAACAGAGCCCACAAATGTTAATTTTATCAACTATTTGCCAACAGAAAATCTGGAGTGGATTTCATTAAAATGTAAAGTCAGTTTTCCAGACAAGATTTATTTATAACAAAACTAATATTTAAAAAACAGATTTACAACTTATAATTCAAGCTACATGATACTTAAAGGTCTGTTTCTGAGCATTATTGAAGCTTCTCATTTTCCATACCTTTTGTCAGTAGCCTTCAATGTCTTAATTCCCCTTTGTCCGTTGTCTTCCAGTGAAGCTGTATGACGAGGAGAAGCCACACACGTGAGGCTCATCTCACAGCTTCTGGGTATTAGTGACAAAGCTCCAGCAAGTTAACTTGCAAATAAAGAGCAACATGGAAATCTGAGGTAGAAACTGCTGATGGTGCTAGAAGATAAATACCAGGTTCTCCATCTCATTTTTTGAGCTGTGGGAGAATTAAGAAAGGAGACGCGGGGAAGGGAGGGAGTTGTTGTTACAACAGGATTTGTTGAAACCTGAAAGCTGAAAATGCTTTTGTGTCACTGTATACAGAGGAGGAATTATTTGGGTGCTCACAAAAAGGCTTTCTTTTCCTTTAATATTATGTTTTAGTCCACAGTTATAATTTATTTTTGAATTTTTATCTGTGTTGGAAGATCTCATTTATTATTTTATGTCCCCAATTAAAGAATGTGGTCTGAAATATTTTTAACTAGATTGTGCTTTCAAATGATAGTTGAGATAGTTATTCCAGTGCTTGTGACTTCCTTGAAATCAAGAGTCACAAAATCAGTAACTTTCAAAAAAAACATTCAAAAGACAGTTTTTAAAATATATATACATTTTTTTTTAGGGGCGCGTGGGTGGCTCAGTCGTTAAGCATCTGCCTTCGGCTCAGGTCATGATCCCAGGGTCCTGGGATCGAGCCCCGCATAGGGCCCCCTGCTCAGCGGGGAGTCTGCGTCTCCCTCTCTCACTCCCCTTGCTTGTGTTCCCTCTCTTGCTGTCTCTCTCTGTCAAATAAATAAATAAAATCTTTAAGATAAATAAATAAATAAAATATACATACATTTTTCTAAATAAAAGAAAAAAGAAAACTCAGCAACAACTGTTGACTAGAATCTGACCAGTAAACCTACAAGTATTTTTTTGGGGGGGGGTATCCTGAAATTTCTTCTGTTATTCCTTCCACTGAGAAAGGTTTCTGAAGTATAACTTAACAAATTAGAACTTCTAGATAATGTTGTGAAGAAATTATACCAAAATGATGTGAGGGAGCATATTAAGTGAAACAGGGAAATCAAATATTGAGGTCCTAGTACCATGAATAATGATACAGATATATTTCATGTCCATCTATTTTGGGTTTGCATTTTATTTTTCTTCACTAATTTTAATTCTACAAGCTATAAATTCATAGCCACTACAGAGAAAGAAGATAATTTTATAATTGATTTTTTTTTTCCAAATGTTGATAGCCATATTAGATGTCAGCCATTTCTTTAAAAAGCAGTGAATAAAATACACATTTCAATTATCTGGATTTTTCTAGATTTTTTTTGTTTTTGTTGTTTTGTTTTCATCTTTTCTAAGTCTGGCATTTAGCGGTGTTTTTTTTCTCTTAGAAATCTAATGCCTGTGGATTTTTTAGCCATAGTGTTGTAATTTTAGTATATAAACTTCTATTTCATGGAAATATTTAAACAATTCTTTGTGTAAATCCTGGATGAAGTAGAGTTGAATTTCAGGCACTAACAGTAACAGCATTGTTATTTCTGCTATCGCAGAAGAAACCTGCCAGATCCCTTTAGTGCCTCGCCTTGCTTTGCTCCCTGCCATGGTTAGTACAGATTCACCTGTGCTGAGGCTTCCTGATGGCAGGTGGAGGGGACAGCCTGCTCGCAACTCTGGCCTCCAGGATAAGGAGGCCTGATTTCTATTTTCAAAACATTTTTGATCATTCTAACTTGATGTGAACACTTATCCAATAAAATATTAACTGCTTCTTTTAGAAAAGCAGACTTCGAAATGCAAATAACTTTCATAAATTACAGACCTTTAATCAAGGTAGAATTTCTTGTATAAAAAAAAGAGATGGAAGAGTAGAGGTTGCTAGAGAAATCGAACTACATTGACCTCATCTGCTTCCACTGTGGACATTAAAGAGAATTAAATCTTTTAAGTCCAGAGACTTTTGTAGATAAATCTTACCTTTACCTTAGTTTCTGCCTCTTCCCTGGCCCTCTCCCCTGCACACCTGAGCGCTGTGTCCAGTGGCCAGTGCTGCGTCACTGATAGACATGGCAGAGCTGTCCTGGACAAGGCGAACTCCTGACCTTCCCCGCACCACTTCTCATTTTCCCCATGTCTATGCATGGCAAACTCCTCCTTTGATTTGGCAGGTAGGTCCCAGATCTTAAAAACATCCCCGATTCCATACCTGACATCCAAATCATTTTGTTTCTAAACCTCAAAATAGATGAAGAATCCTGCCATCCTGCCACCTCTCAGCCCCATTGCTGCTGACTCCCTGGCTGAGGAACTCACGAGGGCAAGGACTCGTGTGTGACTTGTGCATTGCTGAGTCTCCGGTGCCAGGAATGGTGCCTGGCACATAATAGGGGTACAACAGGTACTTGTGGAATGAGCCCAGAAACTGATTTTGAGCATATAAGATAACACTAAACTATACATTAACTTTGTATGATTAAAAGTATAATTTTGTTCTTTCTAAGGAGACTGCAATTTTAAGTCATTTTGTAACTCTTTAGTTTTGTCATTTTGGCCTAATAATAATATCTATGTTGATAAAACTGCTTCCTGTATGCTGGGTGCTGTTGGAGGCACTGTGCTACTTGATTTCCCAAGACAAGCCTGCGAAATAATAGGGATCCTCATCTTACACATGAGACACCGAGCTCCAGGGAAGTAAAGTGACTTGACTAAGGTTGTGAAGTGAGTTAGTAAGCAGGAATGGGAGTCAGGCCCAGGATATTGTGATTTTTGAAGTCCTTATACACTCATAGCACTTCCCTGCCTCTACTTAGAAAAGAATGTACTTCTTTTTTTCTTTTTCTTTTCTTTAGATAGAGAACATAAGCAGGGCAGGGAAGGACAGAAGGAGAGGGAAAGAGAATCTTAATCAGGCTCCATGCTGGGTGTGGAGCCCAATGCAGGACTCAGTCTCATGACCCTGAGATCATGACCTGAGCTGACATCAAGAGTCAGACACTTAACCAACTGAGCCATCCAGGTACCCTGAAAAGAATGTATTTCTAGGTCTTATTATAACGAGTCATTTCTTTCTGTGGTAGTCTGGATAACTGTGCAAAAAACATAACCCCGACATCTCCGTGGCTTTACATAAAAACACTTCTCATGCCAGGTCCGTGACTGACTCTGCAGAGTAGCTGGCCAGTGACTCAGCAGTCCATCTATTTTCTTTAACATGTTTTCATGTAGCTATTTTAAAGAAAAAATTACATGTCATTTCCTTAGTGTGTTTTTCTGAGTAATGATAATCTGAAACTCAGACAAGCTTTTCTCTTTTCTCTGGAAGACCTAATAATTTAACTGAAAATTTTAGAAATCATAACAATACATACTTTTGTATGAGTTTGTTCACCAGATATGAGTTCCTCACCCCTGCCCACACATGAACATCATCTGGCTTTCAGAAAGCCCGAGGCTCAGGCCCCAGCCCCATGGCTCTTATGTCATTGGTCTGGGATGATGCCCACTCACTGTATGTTTAAAATGCTGCCCACTTAATTCCAGTGGAAAGCTGAGGTTCTGATTTTTAAAAAACCATGTCTTCTCTTACTTGCTTTCTGTTTAGCCTTAAAAAAATAATGAACGTGGAGGGGCGCCTGGGTAGCTCAGTTGGTTAAGCCTTCAGCTCAGATCATGATCCCAGAGTCCCAGGATCGAGCCCCACATCGGGCTCCCTCTCAGCGGGGAGTCTGCTTCTCCCTTTCCCTCTGCTGCTGCCCTTGCTTGTGCTCTCTTTCTCTCTGTCAAATAAGTATATAAAATCTTTAAAAATAATAATAATAATGAATGTGCAGAGGAAGGTTAAAGTAGTTACCTATTCTGGTTCCACAAATTTAAAGTGATTGACTTAATCTTAAATAATGTTCTCTTCTGACCCAGTCTTAGAAAATTAATAGTATCAGCTATGAGCATGATCAGTTCATTATTTTTCTCCCCTCTTTATGGTCATTTTAGTTTTAAAATAATGCTTTAGGCTAGCCTGAAGACTTTAACTTTTATAATTGGTAGCTTACATATTAGTTGGTTGTAGTGAGGACTTTGTTAAAAATGAAGATGATGGGGATGCCTGGGTGGCTCACTTGGTTGTGTCCAACTCTTGGTTTCAGCTCAGGTCATGATCTCAGGGTCATGAGATCGAGCCCCGTGTCGGGCTTCATGCTGGGCATGGAGCCTGCTTAAGATTCTCTCTACGTCTCCTTGTGTCTCTCCCCTGTGCATGTGTGTTCACATTCTCTCTCTGGAAAAAAAAAAAAAAAAAATTTGGTTTATGTGTGTTCTCAAAGGTCTGAGAGGCCATCCTAATTCTGCTGATTTTTATCAAATCTGGTATGTTTCTGCAGAGTACTCCCCACCGCCCACCACCCTTATCCACAGGTGATATGTTCTGAGACCCCCAGTGGATGCCTAAAACTGCAGATAGGACCGAGCCCTGTATATCCCATGTTTTTTTCTATGTATACATACCTAAAGTTTAATTTATAAATCAGGCACAGTAAAAGATGAATAATAACTAATGATAAAGTAGAACACTTACCACAGTTATACTGTAATAAAAGTTATGTGTGGTCTCAAAATATCTTATTGTACTGTATTCACTCTTATGATGATGATGGGAGAGGATAAAATGCCTACATGATGAGGTGACGGGAGGGGAGGGACGTAGGCACAGTGACACAGCGTTAGGCAACTGGGGACCTTCTGACACTGGACTAGAAGGAGGATCATTTGCCTCCAGACTATGGTTGACCGCGGGTAACTGGAAGCACAGAAAGCAAACTGTGGATAAGGGGAAACTATACAAGTTGCACTTACATTCATTTATTATCTGTTACCTTATTTTTATGTTTTGTTTCTCCTTTTTATGTCTTTAGGAGAAAGGATCTTGAGGACTTGTTTTCTGTCTTCCTCACATTATTTTAGAATGTTAAGACTATCTTTGGATTTTGTGGTGACATTTGCAGATCAATCTAATTATTTTAGTCTCACGGGTAGTATAAAAAGGTATTTGTTGGGCCTTACCGTTGCACCCTCTTTGCACATTATTTTGAAGAGAACACTTTTTTTAAAACATCCTCATTTAGTGGCAGTGTCCACGATGGTGGGCTGAGGATGCCTAGTTTAGGCCTGACCCTCCTCTTCCCTTGTTCCTCTTTGCCTTTCTTCCCTGTGTCTCTCTCCTACCCAGCTAGGTCTCCTGCGTCTCAGCCCCAGCCCACACTCTAGGGCACTGGGTGAGTTCATGAGGACTTTGTGATCTTGCCAAATTACAAAGCTTGCATTGGTTTTATTCATGTTTCTTATTTATTTTTATATCTCTGGTGATACATAGGGAAGACTCTGAGGTGCCCCCAGACCTCCATGAGTTAAATAGTAAAATAAGCACATAGAGGATGAGATCCAGGAGCTACAGAATCCACCTTTAAAAAGACAGAATGTCTTTCAAGTGAGAAGCCAGAGGAGCAGGACAGCATGAGTACATTTAAAGAACAAGTACCTCAGCCGAAGGAGCACTGGTCCAGGTGCTTACAGCACATGGTTGAGGAGAATCCAGCTCTGCTTGTGCCGGTGAGGAGTCAGGCCCTCGGGCTGGTGCCGTGACCATTACGACCATCGGTCTGTGTATAGCTGCTCCCATCCGTGGCGCCGCACGGTCTTCCAATCGTAGCGGTGGTTTCCTAGGAGAGGGAGGCACTGACGAGGCAGCTCGAGTTCGCGCCTAGTCTCTTTGGCAGTCATGGCTCCTTGTGAATTAATGTATTTGCCTCCATGTTCATTTATGAGTCTTTTACTGTTTTCCATAGCAGCAGTATTTATTTGAGTGCCTTGTGAGTCTGCCTAGATTCGAAGTCTCCCTGGCTCGGAGGTGCTGGAGCCTCTCTGGGCCCGCGGAGGCCGAGGCCAGGCCTCGTGATTGCCCGGGGTGCTACCACCTGTGGCCGCAGCAGGCGCGGACGCTTCCGGGTGCTGCCGTTCACCAACACCAAAGTCATGGTTGATGGCGAAGGTCATGGTTTTAGAAGGGTGTTTTCCCCAAGGCTCACCCAGGAACTCCAGGTTAAATATAACCGAGAACCCTGGGGCGCCTGGGTGGCTCAGTCGTTAAGCGTCTGCCTTTGGCTCAGTTCATGATCCCAGGGTCCTGGGATCGAGCCCCGCATCGGGCTCCCTGCTCAGCCAGGAGCCTGCTTCTCCCTCTCCCACTCTGCCTGCTTGTGTTCCCTCTCTAGCTGTCTCTCTCTCTCTCTGTCAAATAAATAAAATAAAATCTATAAAAAAAAAAAAAAAAAAAAAAAAAATCGAGAACCCTAATGTGATGTTTGATAGTTCTTGTCCCTCTTGTGCTTTGTTTAGAATTAAGCATTCACCTCCTTGAAATTGTTTCCCTAACTTCGGACCAAGAGACACTGACTCATCTTGCTGTTGTTATTACTAATAGGCACAATTTACATTCATTCATGCATACATTTACTTACATGCATACATTTACTTACATGCATACAATTACGTGCATAACTTATCCTGTAAAATACTTTCTCCATCTGCTCCCCTCACGTGGGCCTCTCTCAGGCTTATTCCTCATCGTGCTCTCAGCTCACTGCCATTCTCTGTTCTCTTACATACTTATGCTCTGAGGGGAAATGCTGTGACTGTGTTGTGATTCTGAGGAGGAAAGAGAGAAAAACCATTCAGAAATCTATAGGAGGGAAAAAAGGTGGGGCTGAACTTCTGGAGAAATTAATTTTGCTATAGAAAATACAAATTCTAAACTTTAAAGAAAGATGTGTAGGTATGAACAGTGTGTCAGCCCTTGTTGAATACTTTGGTTTAGAACACCTGGGATGCTGTTAAAGTGTTTGCATTTTAAGGTTTTAAAACTGAAATTCTGTCCTTAAATTGGGCTTAGGACAAAAATTGCAGAATAAACCAGTTATAGGAAATCTGATGTACATTCGTATTTGTGAATGTTTTTCTACAAAACATGTAATTAGAGTATCCCAGGCGTTAGTGACTTCCCGCTCTGTTACTCGTATCCAGGGCAGTTGTACCTGGAGGCTGACACTAGCTCGGTGTCGGCACCTGAAGAGTCAGACTCTGGTGGGTGCAGGAACCAAGCATCTCCCAGGGTGCTCACCTCGATCTGTCATTTCACCTGATGCTGAATGTGACTCCCCCAAACCTCAGGTGGTGCCGGGCACCTCAGATCCAGCCACACCCTTCCCATTCCCATCTACACGAGTCTGTCTGAGACAGTGCCACCTTGAACTTTGAAAATCCTTCTCTTCTTGCTCCTGAAGGCTTATTGATTATTCCCTGTTGACCTTCTTTCTTGACCTTCTGTCCTCTCCCAGTTATGGTTCTAGTTCAGCTAATTATAAACGATAGCTTCTTAATGATTTTTCCTTCCACGGTCTTGAATGCCAGGGGAAGGGTCGAAGACCCTTTCTTAGCTAATGGCTCTTGTCGTGCCTGTGTCTTTTCATGGGCGTGGTAAGTTAGCTCTTTGGCATATTATGATTCTCCGTCGGGAACAGACTGCCCATTCTTCAGCATTCTCTATCCTCATGGTGACTCGAGATCTGAGTTGGCAGTATCTAAGGCTAGAGATTTAATAGCTTCTTATCCCAGGTCTCTTATGAGTCTAAAGTGCAGCTCTGAGCTCATAACCAGTCATGCCCTAGACATGCTGGCCTGGAAAATGAAACTGCTGCCTGCAGCCTGTTGTAGCCATGGCTGCTAATGTTGAGAAACATAATCTCAGCTTGGTACAGCATTGATATTAGAGTGGATTTGAGAGGCAAATATTTAAATTCGCTATAAATCCTTTAATTTGAAGTTTTAGTAGGTCATTTTGGTATACCAATAGACTGAATTTAGAAAGGGACTGACAACATTAAAATAGAATTTTTAAATGTATCTAGTGCCTATGTACTGATTTCTTTTTTGGTAAGGAAATCCTTTAATAGAGTTAAAATTCAGGGAAGGAAGAATAATGGTTGCAATTTTTAAATAAGCATTCAATTATAAGTAAAAAGCACTTCTGTATCCGTTACCCTAGTTACCGAGCAGCTTTCCTGTATCTCTAGAGAAAAATGGGCTCCATCATTCAGAGTAATTCTGAAAAGTGCTTTTGAGGGCAGGAGTAGAGAAGAGTACCGGAGGTTTCCCAGAGAAGCAGGACACATTGCTGGAATAGCCGTTTTCACACTGAGTTCCTCAGGGTCCTCCTCTAAGTAGAAACTGTATTGGATGGTGAGTGGGTATTTTCTTGTAGCTGGGAGATACTGTTAGCCGACTTAACTGGGTAACAAAATTACATTCAAACTTTAGAAGGCTGCTACAGTTAACATAGGGTGCTGCTGTATTGGTACAGGGCTTAAAAAACTTTATCTAAAGCCAATGTGAGACATTTCCTGTTTTTGCAAACACCAACCTTATCTCAAAGGAATAAAATCAGGCAAATAAAGAGGCGGCCAAATTTTGAAATCCAAAGAAGCTGGAAGTGGCAGTTTCTGTACTGGAAGGAGAATGTATCTAAACCTGTATTTGTGCCTTATATAGAGTTTTTATAGTATTTCGTGGGCTGGGGTTGGCTAGGGCTCAAACTTATCTCCTGTTTTGCTGAAAGATTCATTTCCCTGGGGAATGGCAGGCTGTTGGATCACAGCTGGTACCTGTGAAGAAAAACCATCCAAACTGACTGGACTGGGGAAGAATCGGCAGAGAAGGGTTGGAGGAGTTGAGTCCCGGAGGGCGGCAGAGTGGGGGACCGGGATGGGATGCCAGATGGAGAGGTGTAGAGTGATGGGGCAGGGCGAGGCCTGGAACCTTCCTGGACAGCTGGGTTCACTTCTCTGTTCCAAATCAATAGGAGGAAAGGTGGAGAGGGTGTTTCAGAGTTTGTGAGCAGAGTCTTTGACATTAAAGTCATGATAGTGTATCTGGGGCAGCTTCTTCCAGCGCCCTCCACACAGATTAGCTCTTTTTCCGGCCACAGAAATGCTTTCAGATGAAGCCGTCTTTTCTAACCTGTTTACTGTAGTGCTCCTGTTCACTCCACCTAAACCCCGAGGCCCCCTCCACAGTCCTTATCCTCCTCAGTGCCTTTCTCTGCTCTCTTGATCACAAACCTCTCCCAGACCCGTGGACCCTGGTGGTGGTTTGTGCCGGTCTACAGAAAGTCCTGGCCTTTTAACCAAGCGCTTCGTTTCCGATAGAAGTACTTGTTACCAAACTTGGAGAAACTGATTAAGCAGCACATAGAACCCAATTTGAAAAACTATTAAAATTTAATGAGAACATTTAACATTACAGGTAGTCACTCTCTGAAGTGGAGCAACTCCTGTCCCACCAAAGTAGCCTGAAGGCTGATGGATATTTAGGGGAGTTGGTGCGGAAAGGCCTCTCTGCTGGAGGTTTTCACTCTACTGCCTAGGCCGTCCTCTGCGTGCCTACCGTGGACTTCTTCTAGTTATCCCGTAGGGGCACCGTAGCTAATCTGAAACAGTCGGGACAGGATCAGTGATTGTTCGAGGAAAGGGTACGTCATGGCAGCAGGAGAAACACCACTGGCTACTCCAAAAGCCTGTCCAGGCCCCCTGATGATGGGCCCGTCTTCATTTTCTTTTCTTGTCCACACCTCATATACAAGTACTTTTCCTCCATCCTAAAATCAAGAAACTGAAAACACTGCCATTCTCATGTATGACAGACTGATTTTAAGGAGTTTTGTAGCCACAAGGGATTTTTAGAAGCAAGGCCTTCCAAGAGAACAAGATAACCCCCGTGGAATTTAAAAAATGGAATGAATTCCTTCTGAGAAGCAGTGGTACGACCCCAACTTCATCAATTGCTGTACTTTCTTAGCCTTTGTAGAGTCCGTGTGATGTTCTAAGTAGCAAATTTAACAATTTCTTAGAGACCAAGGCTTTTGTAAATTATGAACAGACTTCCCATTTGTTAGACCGTGGTCTCTGTCAGGCATTTTTGTGCATGATAACTGCTTTGACTCTATTTCTCCCTTTGTCTTTACTTTCGATACTATTCCTTTGTTATTTTGAATATAGAGACAGGGTATAAATCTCCTAACAGATAAGCCTGAAAAGTTTTATTTTCTGATAATTAAAGAATCTCAACTGCTAGTGCTAGTTCACCACTCAGTGACATTTGGGGGGTTCCACTTCCTATTTGATCCTGCCTGGGCCTCCGGGGGCATTTCACGTTGCTCCCAGAAAGTGATGTGGTCGTGCAGATGACAGTCATGAATGCAGTCCAGCTGGTTAATCAGTGTCTATGCCCAAAACAAATCGTGTCCTAATTGATTCCCTTTCTGGGGAGTTTAGCACTTAGTGGTCCCTGGGGGGCCATCTGCCTTCTCTTCTGTGTTTGGAAGCCCAGCTTATAGCCAGAACTGCTGCTGCAGCTTATTTTTTTTACACTTTCCAAAGCTAAATAAAATACTCTAAAGCTATCTGTTAGCTGCCTCCTGACTTTAATGATGATTTGGATTGATCTTAAAGGCCATTGTAAAACTACATTTTAAAATTAAGTGATCATCAAGCACAGGTCTAGTGGATGTCATTACAGAGCAGACGCACGGGATGGCTCTGAGTCAGCTCAAAGCCAAGTGCAACAGCTTACCTGCCTGTAGAAGATGAAGCCGGAGTCCATGTAAGGGTTTATGAGAACCATGCGGTCAACAACCCGTCCACCTGTGTTTGACAAAGACGAATTGTTTAATCATGTTCTGCCATGCCACAAAATGATGTATGTTTGCTCACGATGAAGGTGGACGTGGGTGTGGTGCACTTCACCCCCCTGGTGCAGCCCAGGATCGAGCAGCCCTTCAAGCTGGTGGAGAAGGTCGTTCAGAACGCATTTCAGTTCCGGAGGAAATACTGCTATCGAGGGCTTGGGTAAGAATGCCTTCTCTGCCTTTCACTGGCATGCTTTCTAAAATCCTTAAGCACTTTTAAAGATCAAGAACCTTGTTTTTAGGATTCTTCAAGCTAACTGTAAATGTCACTCTTCCTTCAAATCCTGAGGTGAACAAACCTTGACTGGCCCAGAGGAAAGGGCAAAGCTCTGCATTAAGCTTAGAGGCCACTAGCAGGTTTTGTTTTAGCATCAGTACAAGCTAAAAACTGACAGTTGTGCAGTTGATAATGACCCTGAGTTCTCAGAGCAGACCATATGAACCGTTTTTACACTCAGCACTTCTGACCCCATGTGTGGTGTTTTTTCCAACACCAACAAAGTCCCCCAATTCTTTAGGCACCAACTGGGTGTCTTACAATTCCATCCAAGTCTGACATTAACTACCTGGAGTGGCATAGAGCCCACAGGTTAGGGTTCAGGGGCCACAAGATGGCTCCCACTTCAGACACTAGTCACAAGTCCCAGGTCACCACTGAAATGGGGATTTCTGTGACACTCCCTCTACCCTACCCCCTGCCACTTCAGGTTCACTAATTTGCTAGAATGGCTTATAGAACTCAGGGAAACACTTTCATTTATCAAATTATAAAGGATATAACTCAGGAACAGCCAAATGGAAGAGACGTAGGGCAAGGTAGTATGGGAGCCAAGGGGTACACAGAGCTTCTGTGCCCTCTCAGGGCTCCTCGCCCTCCCAGCACCTCACTGTCTTCACCAGCCTGGAAGCCCTCTGAACCCATCATTTAAGGGTCTCTAGGGATGGTCCATTAGGCAGTCGATTACATCATTGGCCACTGGTGATTGAGCTCAGTCTCCAGGCCCTCGCTTCTTCCTAGAGACCTGGAGGTGAGACAGAGTTCCAACCCTCTAATCACAGGGTTAGTTCCTTTGACAACTGTCCCCATCCTAAAGCTATTTAGGGACCCACCAAGAGTCATCTCATTAGCACAAATTCAGGTATGGTTGAAAAGGAGTTTTATTAGGCATAACAAAAAATGCTCCTATTACCCCTTATCAGGAAATTTTAAAGGATTTAGAAACTCTGTGTCAGGAACCTGGGACAAAGGCCAAATAATATATTATCACAGTGAGTGGGTTTTTTTTTTTAAGATTTTTTTTTTATTTATTTGAGAGAGAGCACAAGCAGGGAGGAGGGGCAGAGGGAGGAGCAGGCTCCCCGCTGAGCAGGGAGCCCCCAACATGGGGCTCGATCCAGGACCCCTGAGATCATGACCCGAGCTGAAGGCAGCCACATAACCAACTGAGCCACCCAGGTGCCCGATACTGAGTTTTTTTAATGCTCTTCTTCCCACCAACTTGCTGTATCACTTTTAAGGACACACTTAGAACTAGGCAGCAGGTATAATGACGTCACGAGGTCTTCATACAAGCATGTTTTTATGTAATGGGGAGCTCCTTCGGTCTGCTGTGCTTCCTGCTCTGTGCATGCACATGGCCACCGTGAGGAAACCCAGACAGAACATGGTGCTTTAGGGTCCGAGCGCCTCCCGAGGCCCTGAAATGACCACAGTGATGTTTTCTATCCATTGGCAGCCAAGAAAATGTTTAAATGGGCCCAAGTACTTAGGCAGGAAGCTATGTGTGTGATACGTTTTTTAAAAGGCTGCCATCTAATATGGCCAAACTTTAGCTGTTTAAAGGCGCCCAGCTCCATAGGCACCCATTTCTCATTTTCTCATCCCACCTCCTTTATATAAAGCCCCATCTCTTCGCTCTTGCTCTGGTTCTATGAAGTGTCTTCTTAGCACATGAAATTATTTCAGGTACAGCTGGGCAGCTGCATCCTGAAACCTCTGCAGCCCGCAAAATTCATTCTTGAGGAGTTGAGCTGACTGATGTTAAATCCTTGTCTTGCCATTTGTTGGCTCTAATTAGGCCAGCACTTAGACTTCACCAGTTACTACTTCTTGAGCAGAGACTTGAGCGGAGTAGTGACGGATGCCACCAGTTGTCTTGGTGCCAGTTAGAATGATGGCATTACGTTACCAGCCCCGGTAGGCGGCAAGCCCCAGCCAGGAGGTGTGCTGTTTGACGACTCGAACCCAAACTGGATTTCAGCTCACACTCACCCTGCACGCAGGGTGTGACTTGTACAGCTATACGTGATGGCCCTGGTTCGTGGGGGGTGGGTCACAAAAAGTACATTCTACTTTTGGAAATCCTGGAATGGGCCTCAGAGCTGGCCCCAGCATTTCCAACCTAAGTGATGGGCCCCTTCATCTCCTATACACCGTCTTTTGTGCAGAGGGGGACCCCAAATAGTGTGCCCGCTTTGACCTGTCGGTGTCCTTCTGTCACATGCACCCACACATTGGTTCCCCCCCCCGCCGTGAAGCTGAACTCCAAGATCACAGCTCACCCGACACCATAGGGAACGTGCAGTTCCTTACTGAGAGGACCAGCAGCCTGTAAGAGAAACTCCCATTTCCATTGGCCATGACCTCTAGGCTCCGCAGTCCCCAACTATCGAGAAAAGAAAATCCAGGTGTAGCTTTGCAACATTTCAGTCAGTTTCGTTACTCATTTTAAAACCGTGATCTGTTAGGTTAGATGAAATTTAAAATACATACTTCAAAGCAGTTGTAAAGAAAGATGCCGCAAGGTAAATCTAAAAAAAGGGAACTGTTTGCATTTTCACATCACCTGGTTTCGAACTTTGCAAAGGTCATTCCTTGGGGGTGAACAGTCACAAAAGCTAAGAGAATCAAGAAATAAGACAAGTTTCATATTAAAATGAGGCAAATCAAACATTTCTATAAGAATACAACTGAATAGATGTTTCTTTAAACTTACTTACCTTAAAGGTACTTGTATTGATTGAGCTTTGGAAGGTATTTTCCCTTGTGGACACACCTCACAGGTCAGATGAGCTCTTCCTTCAGTGGTCCTTTGTACCTGTTGCCTAGTGGCACGATCAAGATCCCTCTCCATTGGCTTGGGGCCCCGAGGACACTCCAGCCACAGCCTCCACTCCCTCTCGATGTCATTTTCAAATGAGAGTAGAAGGAAGCATCATGATTTAAGGAAATCCTTAAGTAAAATTTTGATTATTTTCTCTCCTCAGAATGTTATTCCCTGAAGTTCAGCGCGTGGAAAGCACTGGAAAACTGTTAGAGTTGGCAGATGTGGACCCTACCCTTAGGCCCAGCCAGCTCTCTGTTTCACATTTTAAGAGCCTGTGTGATGTATACCGAAAAATGTGTGATGAAGACCCGCACCTCTTTGCTTATAATTTCAGAGAAGAACTCAAACAAAATAAAAGCAAAACTCAGGAAAAAGAGGACGACAAGGAGAGAGACAGACTATAAGAGCGTATCGAATGTTGCTTTCCACAATGTTAAGCTGCTCAGATGTGTACTTTTTGTCTTCTACAGAAGGACAATAAAAATACGATTACCATATGTGACTTATTTCCCTTTTACTGTACAGCTTGGTAGAGAAAATAAATATAATCAAATAAGATACAGTACAAGCTTTCTTTTAATATATATGCTGCATAGATACGACATGTTCAGTATAAACGGCCTCTGTTAACAACCTTACAAAAATGAAAGGTCTGCACATTGTGCCCCTCACCCAGATTAAAATAAATATGCTTTAAATAAAGCAAAAACTAACAGCTCAAAGAAAATGCCCAGAGGATTGGAAAAAAAAACAATGACCTATTAATCACAACTCCATCTTACTTTTTCCACATAAATTAAAATAGATTGCAATTTTAAGGATCCTAAGTCATTTTGATACCTGCTCAAAAGGGCTATAAACTAAGTAATTTACAGATTCTGGTCAGTTCAATCTAGTTTTCTGATCTACAATAAATTAAAATAACTTAAATCTTTACAACTATTTTGTGGAGAAAATGTACGCCGCACAAAACCCAATAATGAATAGTTTTTCTGCCATTTCCCCTTGACCACCAGTTTAAAAGTAAAACGAGCCATCGAGCCCGCATCTGGATTGAAATGGCACTACAACTTCCCGTGGTTCTCTGTTTCATAAAAACACTCCTCGTTGACCACCGAGGTTAAACTCTGGACACTGAACTCTCGCTGGAGAACAGAACTGAGATCGAGGTTGGCATTTTCAGACTGACTGTCAAGGGACTGATGGCGAATCTGTGCCTTCAGCAAAGTTCCCCTGTCCCGCTTGGTGCTGTTCGCTTTCCGCTTAATGGCGCAGAAGTGCCCCCGCACCAGCTTGGGCTGCTCCCCTTTGGGCCGGCCCTCCGTGCCAGGCTGCTGTTCAGCTGGCTTTGCATCGGGGCCGTCAGAGATTCTCAGTCTCTGGAACTGAATTTCAATGTCTTTGGTAGGGCTGCCCCGTCTGAGAGTCTGATGGTAGTCGTCCTCGTCGTCGCTCAGAATGTCACTCTCCTTGATGAGACTGTCTGACAGATCAGCCAGGCCTGGCCGGGGGTGTTGCAGGGACTCCTGCCTGCTCCCGCCTGGGGCGCAGCCGCTGCTCTGGGTGCTGCTGCTCAGGCTGCACTCGTCCGAGTCCAGGGAGCTGCCCTTGCCGGCCTCGCCGGGCTCGCCGGGCCACTCGCTGCTGGAGGAATTCTTGAGGACTTTCAAGGACCTGGAGGAAGCTGCAATGAGAAAAGTGCGTTTCCCCTCGTGATCGAGAAACAGACTCCACAATGCGTAATTTTTGCAACGTACGTTATAAGATAACATCTTAATGACTTAACATCATCTCACTTCTGTTACCAACTATCCTGGGGCTTGGGCAAAAAAAGAAAAAAGAAAAAAAAACACACATACACCCAAAACATGCAGATACCACCAAGTGTGGAAACTTTTTACTTAACGTTTATTTGAAATTTTATGTTGGAGGATTGGGCATTTCTAGATGACCTATTACCAGAGCTCGATTGTTTAGACAGAACAACAAGCTATAAACTATTACGAAGGCTAGGATTCTTATTTTGCCAATGGATAAATGAAAAAGTTAGCTACTAATAAAATCTAGGTCCCTTTCTTTCACTAAAGTACTTTGAAACTGGACAGCCAAGATTATACCATATTTCTACGCCTGCCTTCTCACCTTATTTCCCTTGCTGCTCCATTAAAAGTAGAAAAATGCCCTTCATCACTCATGAGAACGGTCTCTGCTGGAATTTCTAGCCAACTTTCAGAGATTTAATAGGAATAATTTAATCATTTGTGTGTGTTTAATTCTTTTCTCTTGGGTTGAAGAGAAAAGGGGAGCTCTCAGCTGTGATGTTTCCATAGACAGTAATAGCACAGTTTTGATGGCTACAGCTTATTTTGGCAATAGAGAAAAAAATAAAAAATATACAGTGAATTTGAAGAGGAGGTCACACTGTGACCAATGAAGAAAAGAAACAAGACCAAAGATACTAACAAAACAGTTAATACAGAGAGAGGGTTTAAACTGAAATTTTAAAAGCAGAAAATTTAAAATTTTAACTGAAGTTTTAAAACCAGGCAGAAAGTTTATCTGGAGTGTTTCCTTGCTGACTTAATTGATTGGGTAAGAATGAATGTAAGGTTTCTTGATCTTAATTCAAGTACTGGCTTTCTAGATGCCTGAGCTGTTCGGAGCACTGGGAGGACTGCAGTGAGCCAAGCTAAGCTGAGAGACTATGTGACTCCTGCACATGTCAATGGAAGAAGAGATAAGATAGTAAAGAGACTATGTCAGCTGGTGGTAAAATGAGGACTTGGGATTGGGGGTGGTTATAGTTTATACAAGGTTTGGAAGCAAGAGGCATTTTAAGTTGTTTTTTTTTTTTTTAAGATTTCATTTATGTATTTGAGAGAGGGAGAGAGCACAAGTAGGGGGAGCAGCTGAGGGCAAGGGAGAAGCAGGCTCCCCGTAGAGCAGGGAGCCCGACGCGGGGCTCAATCCCAGGGCCCCGGGATCATGACCTGAGCTAAAGACAGACACTTACCCAACTGAGCCACCCAGGTGCCCCTTAAGTTTCTTAAAAGGAAATAAAATTGCCACCACCTTCACACACCACTCCGTGTACTCGGGTGTCTGGTTCAGAGCTCACAGAGCTCCCCCTGGTACTTTACAAAGTGATGACTCACTGCTGTATTACAAAAACATATATCCTTACAGAGAAGCTTGTGTTTTCCTGAGTAAACACACGGCCAGCAAAATTCTCACCTAACTTGGCTGAAACAGGAACTCGGTTCTTAAGGGGTACCAGGCGATCCTTACAGGTCTTCTCCAGGGGTAATTCACACTTGATGTGACGCCTGAAGTTTTCCCTCAGAATAGATCGAATCACCTTGACGATGTTGGTTTTGCTCTCACTGTCACTGGTGAGGGGAGAAGAGAAAACAGTCATGTCGAGTGTCCTCGTGCTTTGTGTCCACGTCCCCTGGTCCTTAAGTGTCCTATTACTGCTCTCAGGACAGACTGACCATGAGTCACCCAGCTTCTGTGTACCCTGGTCTCCACTTACAAAAGGAGAAGTGATCATTTGTGAAGCGCCTTTGAGCACTAAGATTTGGACACATATTTAATCAATGCATTCTGCTATAGACAGTTGCCATTTGGGGGAGGCTGGGTGTGATCCTGAAGTCATCAACATTCAGGAGAGCACTAAAAATAAACTCCCATTTTTAAGAGAGCACAATTCTGTCTTTTTCCCATTGATTTTAATTTTTGGAAGTCCGTAAGACCTGCAGCACAGCTGGAAGATGGTTTCCGGCCGTCCTTCTATTTCCGACTTCGTATGGATCAGTTCCCAGACGGAATTATTTTCTGTCCCTGTGTAAAAGGAAACAAGGGTCTACAACTTCGCCAAAGATGTGAAGTTCGAAACTCACGTCAAATATTTCCTGTCCTGAGTCTCATCATTTTCTTCTGTGCCTCGTTCTATGTATGACTTTCACAAATAGTTATCAAAAGTTAAATACTTTTTAGTTACTTTTTACATTTCCTGGTAGTTTTCCATCCACCTCAGTGTGCTTTCTTCCCTAGCCCTGGATCCCGTCTCTCCGGGAAAGAGGTTAAAGGGATCCTGTTTGTCAACCCCATTCCATTCATTGTATTCTTTGGAAGGAACAGTAGGATGTGCTCAGGTACGTGAGGTGAAACAGGCCAGCCCAAAGTCAGTCCCCTTTTAGGAAATGTAAGCACGTCAAAACAAAACTTCACAGGGACCCAGAGCATCACTGCATGCCTTAGACTACTGGTCCTTTCTGTCACCGGAACCACTGTCACCAGAACATGGTTCTTCTAGAAGGACCTCTGAACATTTTCCAAGGTGGAAAAGTTGTGTTTTTTTTCTAATATCACATATAATACTGCTTAATCTTAAGGAATTTTCTGATATATCAATTTTTAAATTTAAGTTTGCGGTCCTTTTTTTAACATATTTTAGGGTATCAAGGATACTAGGCAGGAAAAATGTTGAAAACCGTTGATAGTGAAAATAAGGAAACAAGGAAGAGAGGTATTTGGCAAAGAAAAGGCAAATTTGGCATTTACTTTCTCTAAAAGTCTGTAAAAAAAAAAAAATCAAAACAACCTCTTTTGTCCTTATTTTCTTTGCCTGTAAAATAAAATTCATAAGTTATTCTGAAGGTTCTTTCCTAGTTTTTCATTCCACAATGCAAGTAAGTCCCATTAAAATGCTTTTTCCTGGGGACGCCTGGGTGGCTCAGTCAGTTAAGTGTCTGCTTTCGGCTCGGGTCACGATCTCAGGGTCCTGGGACTGAGCCCCGAATCAGGCTCCTTGCTGGGCAGGGAGCCCACTTCTCCCGCTGCTTTCCCTCTGCCTGCCACTCCCCCTGCTTGTGCTCTGACAAAAATATAAAATCTTTAAAAAAAAAAAAAAAAAATGCTTTTTCCTGGCGTCATACCACATGGAACAATTACCTGCTGTATTCCCCAGTCTGACTTGAAGTGCGGATATGGGGATCAACCAGCGAAATTTAAATGGGTCCAAGTCGGCAGAGCCGTGTGCAGGCCGGGAATTCGAGGGCTGTAACAGGAAAGCCCCCCAAGAAAAGTGTTAGAGCAAGCTCTCACCCAGAGAGGAGATGTGCAGGGAACGGAAACTTGGAAGTTTTCCCTGTGTGCGAGGCTCCTTGCAGCTGTGTGAGTGGTCCCAGTTCTCAGAGATCTCGGGGCGGGGCGGGGGGGGGGGGGGGGGCGTGGGGGCAGAGCCGTGGTCTGGGGAGCACAGACTGCTAGACACCAAGCAAGAATGACAACCAAGCCTTCTGTGTCCTCATTACCTCTGAACGGTAATAACTCTGATGGCTTATGGTATCCACAGCTAAGCTTTTTCTTCTTTTTTTTTTTTTTTTTTGAACTAAGGAAAAAGTCGTTTGAAAACAAACCAAAGTTACGTGGTCTCTTACGTGTATGGAGCAAACATGGGCCATTTTCAGGGATATGGAAGCTGATTTTCTGTGTAGGCCCCAGCACGGGAATTTGTAGATGTAGATCTTCTTTTAAAACAGACATTGTTTGTGGGGAGAATAATAGCCTGAGTATCTGGTTTGCTTAGTCACCCTAGGAATAAGTCCCATTAGTCCAGTGAGGCCTTGGTTCTGAGCGGGCTTCTCAGACCAACACTGACAGGAGGACAGAGCCATGAAAAAAGGTAGCTTTAATTAAATGTACTTCTTGTCTTACCAATTTCTTTTTCAGTTTGCAGTTTTCTTTATAAACCAATATGACAGCTCTCTTAAAAACTAAAGAAAGGAAAAGAAAAAGAAAAGTCTTTCATTATTTTGTACAAACTTTCTTCCAAGGTTGGACTATGGCTTAGAATGTTTTAATAGAACAAAGCTCTTCAAACTTATGAAGCTCCGAGATCCCACTAAACCACAGGAGTGAATAAATGGTGCTCTCCTCTGATATTTCAATGATGCAGAAATACCTACTTATTTAAAAGCAATCATCTGAAGTAGATCTTGGCGATTTTTTTAAAAATCCCTGTTTTGTTGTATCGAAATCTGAGGACATGGTGTTCATCTTGGTGAGAATACACTGTCTATAATCGGTCTTAGTGAGAATTAAGACATTTTGCAAATGCAGCAAACAATTAAGATAGCAGGTTTCAAAATAGCCTCGGGAGATCTGTTCCTGTAACACTTGGCCAGAACCAGTAAGCCCAGCAGAAGGGAGAGCAAGATAATGAGTATGCGGAGCGACAGCATCTTAAATAGTCGGAGGCTGGCTCTGTTAAGTCAAAAGCCATTACAGCAATGATTCCAGCTCCTTCTGAAAATCAGTTAGCTGGACTGGTGGCTCTAGAAAGATCCTCGTTTTCACCAGCCTTTTTTAAGTTTACATTCTTTCAAATGGGATACTAACCAAACACCGTGAGTTCAAGGTCCTTTCTGGCTTTTCCTAGAGACAGAAATGGATTCAACCAGGAAACTGCAGAGTGCATCAGAAGCTCCCCCATGGAAAGTTCTGTTACCTGTATCATAAAAATGGGAGATGAAGACAGGGAGACCCCAGGGGTAGGTTGTCTCATGTTGGACAGTGAATCACATATGTATATGTGGGGATTCCAAGTGCATTCAATGTGATTCTTATGGCCCCCGTAAACATGGGGCCTTTAAATAGTATAGGTTTTGAAAATATGAGCAAAGCATCAAACTTTGAAAAACAACATAAATAGAAAGGCATTTTGGTTCAGTGCACACATTATATGTAAATGGACATTGAGGTCCATCCAAAGTGTCACCACCCCGATCCATAAACTACACGGGGCCTGGAAAGATAAAAGGACCAACACTGAAACTGTCACAAAAAATTAAACTCCCGTTTGTTTTCTGTTCTTGCCTTTCTCTACTGAAACTACGTTTTCTTATATGTAGACTTGAAAAGCTCAAGATTCTAATTTAGTAATTAACCAGAAAAGAAAAAAATAGAAATTGTCAAATTCCACTTAAACTAGTTCTGTAAGTAAGGAGGTAGCCGCCGAGGTCAGATATCCGGTTCTTTCTCCCTGCTGGCCCCACTTCCTGTATTCATCCTCCCGTCAGCTCGCGCTTTCCAGGTACGCGCCCACCTCTGGGCCGAGTCTTGCCTCACGCCCCATGGAAAGGGGGTGGGGGGCAGGGACATAAGCTTAGTGATATTTCTTGTTTTCTTTTTGTACAATGTTAAGGTGATATAAGGTTACATTCTTAAACCAGTATAATGAATTTTATGGTCCGTTTATACTTAAATGGTTTGGTTTACTGCAAGCGTTAAGATCAAAAAAAATTTTAGGCATATTCTCGTCTAGGAGCGCGCGAACACGGTGGCCTAGTTTGGAGACCGCCTATGGACGCAGTGAACAAATGCACTTAAGCCTCTCGGAATGCGGCAGCGCCGCTGACCTCCTTCTCTGTTCCACTCTGCTCTGCCACTAGCTGGTCGAACACGGTCCCGTAATCCTCGTAGATCTTTTGCATCTCATTGATGTGGCTGGCTACTTTTTCCATTGCCTTTAGCGCCTCTGAAAAATATAAAATCATTATTTTATAAATTTTGTTTAAGTCCTACCAAAAGCCGTAATGAAAAAGCTCAAGATTCAAGCCAGATTCAAGACCAGTTCTTACTAACCGAAGCATTACTCAGGCATGGCTCATACAGCCCACTGCAATCCAGTCACTATAATGAAGAACAATAGGACAATCTCCCACCTCCAGGTCTCTTTGAAATGAGGCAAAACACAGGTAAAAAGTATCACTAATAAGAACAGCTAACGCTGATCGAGCACCTTCTATGTGGCAGGTACTATAATGGGTGGTTTATTTTAATCATCTCATTTCATCCCCACAGTAACTGAATGACTGTAGGAGCTGTAATCAATCCCATTTCACAGATGAGGAAACTGAGGTGCAGAGGGGTTAAGTATGGTGCCAGACTTCTAAAGAGAGAAATAAGGAGTAGAGCCAAAACTGAAACCCAAGACTGACTGGCTATCAGATACCTGCCCTTAAATTCTGCCTCTCCTCCCGGGCCAAAGACTGGAACTGTGAACAACAGTTTGTTAGCAAGAACTTACTAATGTCTCTGTAAATGCCCCTAATGACCACAGCAACTGGTGGTATTTATACACGGTGCTTATTTATAACTTTCTACTTGGGCATGTGAGGGACAAAATGATTTTGTAAAAGTCAAAAAGCAAAATTTCAGGTTACCTATAAATTTAGTATTTTTTGTTATTTTGTTCTCCTGATTCAGTATTTTAATTCAATTTGGAGGCAAATTTGGAAGGCAATTTTAAATATACCCATTTAAACATCATCTTGAGGAAAAAGGATCTTTTCACATTATTTGAATACTAATCATAATTTGTATCATTTACTTGTAGAATTTAACTTCCATGTAAAAAGAAATTTTGTCTTTGTTACTTATGATACAAAAGTATGCTTGACATAGAAACAAGAGCCAGTTTAATTGAAACTCTTTTCAGTGTTTATTATTCAGTACTACTAATACTTATTAATAAATTTGTTACTCTACCCAGGTATTTTATTATAGGTAGACCACCTAGTTTTCACATGCAGAGAACAAATCACTGTATGTCTGATGCAAACACAGCATCCCTTTAGGGGATACTCTACTTCATCTCAAACTGAGGGGCTCTGTGTATCTGACAAATTGTATCTTAGGCCCATAATTTCTGGGGTTGCAAAAGAAGACACATCAGCCTGGACCGTAAAGCAGAACCTGTCGCCGGGAGCTGGGCTGTGGAGCTGGGCTCTGCCCTGAAGTCCCCACAAGGTGGAGCCTCACCCAATGGATTCGATCAGCAGCACTGGGCAGCGCGCAACACACAACCTCACAAGGTGGCAGGAAAACAGGCCCCATTTTCGGTTCCAGCAGCGCTGTTTTGCTAACCGAAGAGACCCAAAGTAACGGATTTCGTCTCTCTGAGCTCAAATACGTTCTTTGAAAAACGAAAATGGAATCACCCCTCCAGAGGGGTTTGGGGCTCCTCCGATGACATAATTTTGCCCAAGTATTCTGTCCATCTGGAGGGATGGCCATATACCTAGTAGCTATGTGCACATACTAAAATGATATCTAAGCTTAAGAACCGTAGTCCTGAGGCAGGTCTGAGAATTTGAAACGAAGCCGGGAAGAGAAGAGGGGCCTGGCAGGTTCAGCGGGTGGCGGCAGTCACAGTCCGTCCGCAGCCTGTTTTCTTACCTGTCAGGTGGTAGTGCTCCTCGCTCTCCTGGTCCGTCAGCGACACGAGCTCCTTGAGCAGCAGCGGGTACTTGAGCACCCTCTGAACCGGCTTGATGAGGTAGGACTCCAGGGTGGAGGAGTGCTGCTTGGTGGGATTCCGGGCATCCAGAAAAGCCTTGAAGGCTTTATCGGTTTTAGCTATAAGCAGGGGGATAATAGACCCTTAGAAGAGCACAGCCGGAGAAATTAAACCCTACTTCCTTCAGTTTTTTATGGAGTCACAGACCATCCACTTCTACAGTCATCCTAATGCCATTCTTTATGAAAACCCAAATGCTTCAGTGGGTCAGGCACCCAGCTGTCAACGTGGATTCAGCATCAGAGTTGGGGGGGGGGGTGCAAATCCCATGAAAAAAGGGAACTTACGAGGCTGTCTAAATAGTACAGTCCGCACACCAAAGAGGAACACCAAGTTGAAATGTAGGAATGTCTGATTTTATAGGCATATTCACATGCAAACCCGTGAGAGACGGTTAGAGGTGCCTAAGAAGTGAGTTTCAACCAATTCATAAAGCCACAAAACAGTCTTATCCAGACCCTACAGCTACCCTGCAAAAGAATCATAGAGCAAAATAAACGAGTCATTTTCCCCCACCGTCCCCGCACAGATTGTTACTTATTCTATACACAAGGGGCTATCTTGTTTTCTTGTAAAACAAGTCGGTAAGCACTGCAGCCTTCACCCCCACAGCTCCGAGCAGTCCGGCTCACCGGATGTGACCTTCAGACCGCCACGGGCAGGGAAAGCTGCCTGCGTCAGCGTCTGACGTTATCAAGGGGACACGCAGGACCCCAACCCCGTTCAGTGTTGAGATGCCAATGGGACATGTCCCAGGGGCTCCTCTGGATGCCACCTGCTGACTCTGGTTGGCCATCTGTTTGGAATTCAGCCAATCTGAATGAAATCACACCCTTATTTGGGGTTTTGTCACAAAGGCAAAAACCTACAACTTCTAGGACATGTGGTACCATTTTGAATGTGACCAAAGTGGCTGCTGAGATGATCCTTCGGAACTGAGCAAAGCATTGGTGTGCTTTAATTTTACTGTCAGTAAAAAGGTGATCCTAGAGGAAATGCCAACGGGAGTCACATCTCTGTTTAAGCAAAAGTAGAGGAGGCAGATTTTGGCTGGGGCTTGTTCCCTTGAAGCACTTCAAGACCATTTCTTAACCGTGAGCCTGTCCTTCTACGATACTGTAAATATCCAGACTTAAACCAAATGGCAGAGTTGCATCAGTGGAACGGGCTAAATGCTCTGAGTGCTGGGGTAAACCTCCACTCGCCTTCCATGGTCAATCCTGTGGAGAGACTGTCGCCTGGTTCTGAGAGGGAAACACTGAAGGGCGACCTTCAGATAGAGCCTATAATGACAACAGAGGAAGGGGCTTGGAATTTAGTTGATGCAACTAAAAAAGTTCAAATAGAGACCTCTCCCCAGACGTTGGCCACTCACAGGAGAGCGCCCAGGTTCCCTGGCTTCGGGAGAGCCGGCAAATCATCGTGGGACAGAAGGCATGAAGCCCTGTGTCATTCTACAGAAGGCACTCAAGTCCCAGGGGAAGTCATCTGTATCCCAGAAACGGATGACACTGTAACGGAGGCGGCTTCGGCAGGTCCGTGTCTCGCTCCCCGGTTCCCGTGAGCGACACAGAGAACAGGGGCGGCCCGGTGACCTTTTCTGGAGACGGTTCCGACGACCCTGAGGCTCACGTGCATTTCCCTGAGCCGCCTTCCAGCGCCGGAGCCCGCGCCCCGCACGCCGCACCCCTGCCGCCCTGTGCCCGCAGCCCTGAGCTCGCCTGCTCCGGCCCCGCCACCGCAAACGAGAATGCCCAAGAATGGGACAGAAAAACGCCTTCTGGGAGCGGCAGATTGGAGAACTTTAATCTCAGGTGTGTGGCCACGGAAAGCAGCCCCAGGGACAGAATCGCTTCCGGTGAGGCGGCATTCCTGGTCGGGGTGAGACAGAAGCAGACGGAACCGCACGTCGCAAAGCTCCCTACAATCCGCGTGCGGCTGAACAAGGTCACGGCTCTCATCAAATCCCCGAATCCAGCGCCAGGCTGGGCCGACAGGCCGTTACTGAAAGCCCAGGCGCTCCGTGCCCCCCCACCCCCGCCCCCGCACGACCCGGACAGGGTGAGGTCCACCCAACGGGTCTCCCTGGGCGTCAAGAAAATGAAAGGCTTCAGTTAAAGCCAATAAAAGAAGATGATAAAAACGTGGAGAGACCAAGGGTGCTTCAGGGACAGGATGTGGACCCTTAAGTGTTAGTGTTTGCCTGGATCCGTCAAAGCGGCTTTAACTCTAGTTACCGCCCTGCTTGTGAGTGTGCTGCTGGCATCCGCGTGCTTCCTCGGGCCTAAGGGGGTTAGCGAGAAAGGAAGAACACAGCAGCTTATGGTTCCTGGGTTTCAGATCAAGGAATGTGGCCAAAAAAAAAAAAAAAGAATCCAGAGGTAATTTAACAGCAGAGTGACACAAAGCAGAGAAACATCTCTGCTCTTAGGACACGTGTTCACTGTTACCAATAAACTAAAATAAACCAAGAATTTTTCCTCTAATGCCTGTCAATTTAAAGGTCAAGAACAGAGCATGATCCATTAAAACTGTACTTATCCCCACTTATTAAATGCAAATTCACTGTTAACAACTAAAAAAAAAAAAAAAAACACAGCTATAAAGGTATGAGCAACTTACCTCGCTCTAGAACCTTCTGTACTTTAATATGATTAGCACAGAATCCGCTGTAGAGTTTAAAATGGTCCGCGTAATAAAGGAAAGAGCCTCCAAGGGAAAACAGCAATTTCTAGGAGAGGAAGGAAGTCACATTGGACATGGTTTAATCGGGGTCTGCTGGCTCCAGTGTGACATCTGACTACTTTGGTGCATCCATGGCATCTGTCTTTCAGATACCAGAGCACTAATGCCTCAGAGAAATCACCAAATGAAATAAAGCCAGGACTGCCCCATTTCCACAGCAGACAGAGAACAGCATGGCATCCCCCCAGCAGATCTTGAGTTTGACTGAAAGCCTTCTGGCAGCAGAGCTGACATCACGAGCAAAGGACAAGAAAGAAAGCTCGACAAAAATACATCTGATAAAGTGGGATATGAACGATCTGGGAGGATAATCAATCAAGCATTACTTGGGACAGATGCTTTTGACTGTCTCCTGCCCTGTCCCCTTTCTACTGTCTCGCACCTTTCCTTCCCTGGAGGGGCTCCTCACTAGTCACTGATGCTCACGTTGGAAACAGGGCTCCATCGAAGAACCACTGACTGATGCTTTTCATCCCAGCGTCACATGACCATGAAGATGCGAGATTAGATGCAGGGTAGGTGCTACTGCTTCGAGCAAACTCCCTACATATCGTTCAGCAGATCTGAGCAAACAGTGTGGTGGACGTGCTCAGCCACCGGGCAGACGCTACATAAGTGTGCCACCCAGACTCTGACTACCAGAACCACTCAAGATACAAACGTGGCCGGCTTTTACCACCTGCCAGAGGAAAACAGTGCAATGAAAGCACTAAATTTACCTTGTCTATGGGCAAGGGACAGCAATTTCTTTTTCAAGGGAGAGTTCTGCACTCTACCCATTTATTTTTGCCTTAAGCCAAAGTCCAAAATACTTACTCTGAACTGTGAGGGAGTCTCAAGGCTGCTAAAGTCCGAGGATGCTGAAATCCCATCCTCCAGAGTCTCCAGAAACACCTTTTGAAATTCAAGCATCTCTGGCAAACTTCCAAAAAGGGACTCCATCTATATGAAGGCCGGGATCGGAAAGAGGGTATCAGCAATGAAGACCCAGAGACCACTCTAACACCCAGACACACAGGCAAATCCCAAGCTGTTCACCAGAAAGCAGCAGACAGAAGTAAATCCTTCAAAGAAGGCAGCGTATTCACTCCGTGACACAGTTTATGCACAGAGTTTTTACAGCTCTGGTTCTAGTAATTCTTAACCTTATAAATGGATGTAATATTTTCAGGATTCAAACTGGCGAAAAATGGAAGGCAGCAGAAAAGAGCTAATTACTGAGATTTAACATTAACAAGCCATGAATTAAAGAGTAACTTTTGACCACACTTTCTTCTACAAAAAGGACACTGACTGTCCTGCGCAGGTGAACTCCTGCCACTGAGCCTCACGTGACAGAGGCCACATAAACGGCTTTGGAGGCCACGCCTGGGTCCCTCCAACAACCCTTTAGTCCTGGATGTTCTTGGGGGATCAGCAGATAGAACCTCCGGGGAGGTCCACTCACGGGCAAACAGACTAACCTGTGTGTCAGTGGACAGGGGGAAGGGGACGGATTACCTCATCTTGGGTGAGAAAGGTCTCATTTTGAAGTGGCTCCAAGTATAATTCAAAGAGGCAGCTCAGATCCTGAAAGACAGAAGAAGAGAATCTTTATCACGTGTGTCTCCGAAATACCCAAGAGTTTCCAGCAACCCTTACCACAGCTCCAGACTCCCACCGGGAATGATGGATTTCAAGTCTGGTTGAAATTCATGACCCTGAAGGCGGTTCCTGTTATTTCTGACCTAATTCACAGAGGCTAATGGCACAGTGCACTCAGCAGCCGGGTCGCCTATCCTGCTTGGACAGCCTGGTGGCAGAGCCAGGCTCCCTCCGTGGCCGATGCAGCGGGAGCATTCATCTCCCTGCGTGAGTTCTGGCGCAGCACGTCGGTCGGGCGTGACCACACCGGCCAGCTCACCCCGCTTCCTCCTCTGCCTCAGCGAGCACGGCCACAGCCCCACCGTGGAGCTGAGAGGGACGGGACAAGATCTGGGAAGCTCCTCAACTTCGGGGTTGACGCATTAGCAGAATTTCAAGCTCCCGTATTCGAATGCAAGAAAAAATGCCCAAGGATTAAGAGCAGTCATGATGTTTATAATCTAGGCCATATTGGAGTCTCCAGTAAACCGGGCTCCAGTAGTGTGGAATAGTGGGAGTGAATGGTGTTTATAAAACTCTTTAGATAAAGGGGTGATTTAATAATTTGAAGCCAAGACCAGGATATAATTTTGTAATAGGAAAGGTTTTTTTCTTCTTATTTCATTTATTCTGAAGAATTTTCAGTATGAAAATGCTAGAGGTAATTGATTACAAAGTCCACTACTTTGCTCCCTCATTTCACAGAGGAGAAATCTAGACCTGAAGAGCTCTGTAAGAGCCGAAGCCTCCAGAACCTTACGGCATAGGTCCCGGAACAAGTGGACAGGCCTGTGATGCCTTTTCCTGTGTCGCAACGAAAAGCTCCCTGGCCTTCCCTCCCTCACCACCTTCCACGGCGACTGCTTCAGAGCAGGGAGATGCGAGAAGCTACTGAACCGTATCTCAGCGAACACACCAATGCTCACAGTTCCAAGTTGCATGCAGGGATCAAGGTTAGATGAACAGGAGGTAAAATCCCGTGTTAAATGTCAGCCACAAAAAGAAATGACAAAATGGAAATGGTGTGTGTGTCAATCACGAGAGGCACCCGGTGCTGGTTATTCGGTCAGAGCCAGGGCCGGGCTGCCCTCCTTCCTCGTGCCGGCGGGGGCTGCTCAGGACTTACACACCACGAGCAGGTGGGCGCCGAGCCGCGGGGCCGGACAGCTGCAGCCCTAAGAAAACAAAGCGCAGGTTTCTTGCAGGGCGAAGGGTCCTCTCTGTCTAGCTCACCCCGAACATCCATCTCAGGCCTCCGCCAGCACCTCGGTGAAACAACCGTCCCGGTGCCGGGCGGCCGAACGGCATGGGAGGACCACACCGACGAGAGCCGTAGGAAGTCTGAACTCCGCCCTCGCCTCTGCGGGTGACAGCTCGTGTCCACCCTCCCTCACGGGGCCGGAGGGTCTCTGAAGCCTCACACCGCACAGCACACAGCTGCTCTGGAAAGGCCATCATGATCACAGGACGGTCCAGAAGCCCAGTCTGGGCTCCCCGGGGTTCACGTCATCTCCCCACAGGAGATACTGGACAAGACGTAACGGGATATGGAAGTAAACTGTCCACTCTACGGCTTTCCTTTCTCCCCTCGGGACCAAAAGCAGGAGCTCGGGGTAGTTCTACCTGTGAGTAGGCCGCCCGTCAAGTCCAGATAAAATGACAGTAACACTGACGGAAGGGGAAGCGGAGACTTGTCTTGTGCAGGAAGGAGGTGACAGCCGGGTGTGCACACGCGGGTGTGAGTGGGAGTGGAGGGCACCCCGAAGGCCGGGCCGCCACCCGGGGCCGAGCCTGGTGGGACTCCCAGCCCCTGCCCTGCGCCACCTGCCGCTGCCAGCCCCGGCCGAGCACGTGAGCTTCCAGCAAATACTGAAAGCAGAAGAACCCGGTCTCCCCGGGCTCCGGCGTCCTTCAGGAAAGGTTTCTCAAACTACTGACTGGGGTCCTCGGAAACATAAATGAATTCTTCGGGTACTGAAGTGTCTGGGCACGTACCCCTCTGTGCCGGGGTGGGAGCGGCCCTGGGATGACCCGCTGCTCCGTCGTGGGACCTGTCCCGCGCGGCGACAGCCACCAGGCAGGTGTGGGGGCCGCACCAGCAGCCGCTTGTGAGCAGGTCGCTCCCTGGTTCCTCAGCCCCTCAAGTCCTCTCCAGCGCTCTCCTGCTAAACCCCTTCCCACAGAGCGCAGGTGACAAACCAGAACATCTGTTTCCATAGCGAAAGCTACCTTGGTAACGCAGTGAGCCGAGCACGGATTCTCCCAAGCCCTCTCGGCTTGTGGGCCCTCTCGCACCCCCCCCCCTTGGGCAGCAATCCGCTGCTTCCAGGAGCAGGCAGCTCAAGCACGAGTGCTGGGGTTCCGGGGAGCCCTGCCGACAAATAGCTGGACCCCCCCGGGGAGACCGAGCGGGGAAGAACACGCGGCCCCTTCCGTTACCTTCACGTAGGACTTCTCCGTGTCCATCAGCTCCTGGATGACTTTTCGGAGGCGATCTGCATCGGAGAGGTGGCGAGCCAGCGGCCGCGGAGGTGGGTCCCGAGGCCCCCGAGGCCCTTCCATGCCGTCGCTCTGCGTGTCGCCGAAACCCCTACACAGCGCGGCGATCTGTTCCGCACTCTGAGAGAGGGCGAGACGGGGGGGATCATGTAGGGGACGCGCTCCATTATCACGGGCCTCGCAGCGGGGACACAGCCAGCGGCTGTCTCCGCCCAGGGCGCTCTCGGCAGTGTCACGGGGCGAAAAGCTAGGCCCACTGGTCTCACTCATTCACCTGGTGCTTTTCTGTCGCCCTAATAGCTGTGTGGCACATGGCTTGTTGGTACTGAAACCAGCGAACAAGGCACAGGACTAGCCGTCGGTTTAACAGACTCGAGGGCGCTCTCAAAGCAAGCTTGTGGCTTTCTAAGAGCACACTGAGGAGCCTCCCGGACAGAACAGCCCTGGGAGCCTCCAGAATGGCATGGCACCCCAAGGATTTTAGGATGGCTTGGCCACAAGGCACTTGCAGCTCTGCCCTCAAATCCAACCACGAGCTCTGCAGTCTCGCGCCAAGTAGCAGAATACGAGTGAAGAGGTTAGAGGTGCTGCACATGCTGGGGATGGGCGTGAAGGGAGGGACGTCCTCTACCCTGCGGGGTGCAGGGTTCCCCCACCCCACCCCAAGGAGGGCCCAGAAGTGAGCAGGGGATACAGCAAAACCCAGTGAGTGCCAGAGAAGAGGGATGAACCGGCTTGTGGGAAGCTTCCTGATGACAGTGGGAATGGAATCATCCAGACTCAGGGACAAGAGGAGTCAGTCCCCCAGCCGTCAGCGCAAGTTCCTACTTTTAAGCACAGTAATGGAAGAGCCTTCTCAAGGGGAGCCCGTTTGTATGGTCCTGCCCAAGGCCGGGGGTTTGAAGTCTCGAATGTGTCTCCTCCCATATGTTTCCACAGTGCTTTGCAGTGTCATCAGATTACCCTCAGCGTCTTTTTACTTCTCTTTCTCCTTCCATCCCACCCGCATCCAACCTCCGGCCCGTCTTACCACCCACCAGCGGGTAAGCCTGTCTGGGGCAGGGGCCTTTCCGTGTCACTGCCCCGAGCGCCCAGCTCAGGGGCCGGGGGCCCAGCCGGCGCCCCACGCACCTCCTCACCTCCCCTGCGCTGCCGTTGTTTCAAGAGACAAAGCAGCATGGCCCAGTACACATGACTAACCGCCATCCATCTTTGGCAACTCTCTCGGCTAAAACTCTTCCCTTCTTCAGTTTAAGTGTCCTCAGGCCTGATCTCTAGCGCTCCGGCTGGGGTAAAAAGCTGAACTTGGCGGAACCATCTCTTAATGCTCCATTCATTTCCTTGGGGACCTTTCAGAGCACAAACAGCTCACACGAGCGTGTGGGTGACCACAGTGGCCTGATGCACACCGGTTATAAAAGCTGACACCTGACAGGTGAAAGTCTCTCGACGCTAAAACAGGACACTCTGGCCCTCCCTTTTTGCCTCCCTCTCTGCTCTACCCTCCACACTGATCTGGCTAATCTTTCAATTCAGTGGGTCTCAACTGAGGGCCCCCTCTGTCTCCAAAAAGAAGACCGGTCCTGCATGAGAGGATAGTCCCCTTGTCAAGGTAAGAAACACCAAAGCACAGCCCAAGGCTCACTGGAAGCCAACCCAGGCTTGTGTGGAACGAGTGAAAGAGTAAGACTCCGTAAACCAACGGGAGCCACTTTGTTGTGTGCGGGAGGCTTCAGGAAGAAGAGGGTTGTAACATGGTCCTGGAAAGCACACGTGTTCCAAGGGAGAACCACAGAAGAGCCAGAAGGACAGTGGGGGATGAGCACTGTAATACAGAGCCCAACTCAGGGGAGTGAAGTGGGCCTCCTCTCCCAGCCAGTTGTCTGTGACCAGGACTTCCAGACTGGGGGGGGGGGGGGGGGGGAGGGGGGCTCTTGAAATATCATTGTTTCTCGCGTCTTCAAATAAATCTTGGTGCAAAAGTTAGATCAACCACGGAACAGGCACTAAGCTTCCAGCTAGACACACAGACACATATAATACAAAGTAATTTACTTCTCAAACAGTTCAAAGCATGTGTAAGTACTAATGATTCTCCTTTGATATATGCATTATCCACATACACATGCGAACGCAAGTGTATTTCTGGTAACACCCGTCAGAAGACATTCATTCCGGGTAAACTCTCAAAAAATAAGAAAACAGATGTGGATCTTAAGGCACCAATCAAAATGCATCTTGATTTATCAAAATGTCTCACTTCATGTTTAAAACAACCAAATCTTATGATTCATTACTGAAGGAATTCCAACACTGTTAAGCCATGCCCTAAAAGCCTAATGACATAGAGTAAAAGCCCAACAGAACGGTGCAGCCAAAAGGCGGCTTTTCTGTCTTCCAGGATGTGAACATCATAAAGGAGCCCTGGGGAATACAACCAGACCACTCCAAACTCCGTGCTCCTCCTTTCCAGGGGATCTCAACCCTGGCCACACATTAAGCTGTTTCAGGAGCTTTAAAAAATACCCATGGCTAGACCCACTCAATCGGTGGGGTTCGAACTATGATTATTTTTTAAAAGCTTCCCAGTTCAGTGAGCAGCATCTACTTCGGTCTCCAGGAGCAGCGCTGCCTTCCACCTGATCACACTGTCCCCATGGTCTACAGTGAAGGACGGCCACGTAAAAGGGACGTGGTCTGAGCTCACGAGACAGAGGAAGTAAACAGAATCATACCCACGGCCCTGGTAGTCTGGGTCCAGCCCTCTACAAACTGAGCTAAACAACCGCAGATGATGATACTGAGACTCCCAAACTCACTTATTTGAAATCTCTATACTGGTATTTGCACCGCATGCTCAGACAATATAATTTTGCAATGCTGAAAAATAACAGCTTCCAGGGCTACAGAATCTATATTAAGCTCACATATACTGCACAAAATGCACCATAAGTTAATGGCAGCTGGTGAGCTTACAGCTTTGCCTTGCTGGGATGTCAAAAATCACACCTAACAATGCAGTGTTAAAATAACGAGATTTTAAAAATAAAGTATCTTGCCATTTTAGAAAATCAGAATTCATTTTAAGAACACTTCTGGTAAGATTAACTTGGAAAAGTGAATGTTCAGGGGGATTCTGATAGCAAATGTACTTTTTAAGGTGCCACGATGAAGTGCTCGAATGTGACAAAGTCACCTTTCTCAGGCAGAGCAGCTGAGCTACTGCCTGGGGGAGGTGGTGGCGATTACTTGGCATCAGGAGGCAGGAACTCTAAAAGAAGACTGATTGTAAAGGTGTTTTTACGTTGTATCCACAAGAGTTGCCCAGGTGGTTACGTTTCAGCTTCTCTATTCTTAGTGACAGTCATCAAGGACTGAACTGTTAAAGGTAGAATTCTGGGTGTGTCTGATCAGCGAGGTCTAGTAACAGTGACTACTCTGATTGGGCCGTTCTCACACCCAAAACAGGGATGGGGGTGAAAAGCACAGGCGAGGTGCAAAGGACCAGAGTTCTATCCCGGCTCTGCCCCCAGTCCTCTGCACGATCCTGGGTAAGGCTCCTGAGTCGACTTCCTTATCGATAGACCAGAAGCAGCGTTACCTATCCCATCAAGTCACCCCTCGAACGGCCAACTAGGTCACCGAGAAAAGGGAACTCACATTTGCTGAGTCCCTGCTGAATGCTAGACAGACAGAGCTGGCAGGGGTCCTCCCCAATCTGCCAGCACGTAATCCTTACTGGGACTGAGACGACACAGATGAGGGGCGGGGACTGTGAGGGCACAGGACCATCTCCTGGCTAGCTCTCTGCAGGGTGCCCGCCCCTCCCGGTACCTGGCAGAGTATGGGGCAGAGCAGATGTGCTCCTCAGCCCCTGCCCCTGTGGTCTTGGCTTCCTGGCCCCTGCAGCCGCCTCCGCTTGGAGAAACACCTGCAGCCCCCACACATCCGCAGACAACCTCCACATCTTCTAGGCTGCTCCCGTGCCCCCCCGCCCCCCCCCCGCCCCATCGTGGGAATGCTGCTCTAAAAGCAACAGAGATTTACAAGTCAGGGTGGGGGCGCGCGCAGATTCGGAAGCTCAGCAGCGTGTGCCTGTGCGGAGAAAGACACCCCAACCTCAGTGCACACCTCGGATTAGGACCTTCCAGTCTGTAGGCTCAGTGCTAAGAATTGTGGGTTCACTGTGGGCTTCATTTTTTATAGGTGAGTGCAAAACAAGTATTTTCTTTATGAATTCCTTTTAAAAATTAAATGAAAACAGTTTTCCCAAAAACTGCGCTGTAAGGATACAGCAGTGATACTGACCGAGACAAAATTTTTTCAGGTTTTTAGGCTGACACTAAGGCTGACCCCCGCTTGAAAATGATTTGATCTTATTTATAGATGAGGAACATCTCACTAAAGACCTGGGCATTAAAGTGCATCAGCGTGCTCAACACACACACACACACATACGCATGTGAGCTGATGGATACGTTCATTAACCTGACCGTGATAATTATTTCCCAAATGTCTAGGTACAGCAAGTCATCAAGTTGTACACTTTAAAGATACAGTTTTGTCAACCATACCTTGCTAGAAGGAGAAAAGGTATCTGAAAGTCCCTTTTGGTTTTGTTGTTTTAAATGTATGGCTAAGGAGACCTTCTGCTTCCTTATACTAGGGCTGAAATGTGTCTTTCCTCCAGGCGCCCCATCTTTCCGCAGCGGCAACAAAACAGCTAAGGATGCTCAAGCACCTCGCCCCGGGGTGTCCCTGGAGGAACGCAGGGGCAGAGCCTCTTTCTCAAACCGGTTCTGAGATGCCCCGTCTGACCTTGGACTCAGTGCAACACTCATTCACAGAAAGCTGTCGCACCCCCTTCCTCTTGGTTCAGATTAGTAAAACCTGATCCCCTGGGCATAACAACTTCAACGTTTACTTTGCTCTTATTTGGAGACATGGCTACCTGAGGCTTTTCAATTTTGTCCTAGGATTTGCATCTTAAAAGAAAAAATCACAGTGGGATAAGTACACCACATTGTCCAGAACCAGTCTGAGATTCTGCAGCTACTCCACGGAATATCGGGGCCATCCGGAGCCCCGAGGCTCAGCGGCCAAGCGTGCCCTGGGCTTTCCCGCCTCCGTCTGCAGCCCAGTGGTCATGGAGGGACGGCAGGCGCCGTGGACTCCTCTGTCAGAGGCATCTGTTTGTACTGCTTGGGCCCCAAATACCTCCAGCCTAAGAAAAAGGGCTGAAAAGCGCTGCATCATCTACAGTTCTAGCTCACGGGGAAATACTTAAAGGTAAATGACAGCATTCGCAGCATGCGCTCCTTGCAGTCCCCGGTTGAGAGGAAACGGATGTTAACTTGGAGGGAAGATCCTTAATGGACTTAGCCGACAGGCAGACCTCGCCCAGGAAAGACACCCTTGTCCTGCTTGGGTAACTGGTCCTACGACAGCATATGGGGTCCGTTTGGCAGATCTCTAGCTGCCACCGCATCCCCCCCTCCCTCCACCACACAGACCAGCTGAGACTGAGCCATCGCTGGGGACCGAGTCCCCGTCCGGATCACGGTCACAGAGTTTCATTACACCAGCACAAGAAGCAGAAGAGGTTTCTACTACTTCTATTAGCCCTAAAAAGAATGTCAGAAAAAATTTAAAAAAACAGGCTTTAGACTTTGAGCAAATGGCCAGTTATCCTCAAGGACAGTCCAGCCCTGGGAAGGTGCGGTCTGCATGCTGTGTTCTCCTGCGGTGCACTTACCACCTGGAAGCTACGAGAAGCCTGCAGGACTCAATAATCTGAGTGCAACCATGCTGTCAGCTGTCACATCCTAGCAAATCAGTTGTCAAGAAAAGTTCCTCTCAGTTTAAAAAAAGAAAGGAGTATCTAAAAATTGTACAAAGGACTTTTCAACTTACTCTGCGCTACATTAAAGTCACTGACTAACTTACAGAAAGATCTAATATTATCCCCAAGTGGCCCCAGCAGCGGGAATCCGGAAGGAGCACAAAGGGCTAAATGACTTCCCAGGAAGGCTAGCGAGCAGAGATGGGCTTCACCCCATGGGGAGCAAGGGTAGCCCCCAGCGCCCAGTCAGGGGCCAGGTCAGACCTCAGGGGCTGCAGGCCTGCCCCCCGGGGGGTTCTCAGGAGAGGAGGAGGGGGCCGTGCTCAGCACCTTGGCAGGGTGGGGTGGGGGTTTAAAAAGCATTCAAGGTGATCAATGAAATTCACATCTGGGGGGCCACTTGTCTTAGTGAAACAATCCCTGGATGGAAAAGTCTAGAGAAATAGCTTTTTATATTTATCAAAATGGTACAAAAAGGATGAGGAAACACTCGTACTCTGTTCTCTAGACCAAAGGGTTCTATTTCCAAAAGCAGAAGGGGAACGGAAACCATAAAAGTAAATGTGAGCTGATGTCACAGGAGAGCCTTTATTTTATACTGAAACACAACGATGAAGCTAATAAATCGGGGCACAGAAATGCACCGAGGTAACAGGACAGTTACCAGCGACGGGACAGACGCATGGCCACTGACCCAAGAAGGCCACGACTCACCGGGAAGGGCAGAAAGGAGATGTGTGCGTTGTGTATCTCTACCACACACGAACATACACGCACAGATTTTCTAAAAATGGAATGGTATATATCACGTATGCAGTGTTAACCAAGATATTTTTATCCTTGGGTTCATTTGAATTTTCTCTTTTACAGTGGTTTAATTTTTAAGATTTTTAATAAATGCACTCCTTTCCTGTCACTTAAAAAAAAAAAAAAAGATTTGAGGTTGAAAAGGCTCAAAGTGTTCTGTTTCTATGGACACAGTGATGAACAGACTGACACAGTTCCTCCGCTCATGGTGCCCCGAGTTTGGCTGGGAAGATGAGCTCTGAGCAAGTAATTCAAGATGATCGGCGCCCAAAGTGCGGGGTCCTGTGGACACAGGCCCGAGACCTCCCGTGGTCTGAGCTGCGAGCGCTGACGCCATGCACTCAACGATAAATTAGTTCTCTACACTAAGCCAAGTCTGGGGCCGGAGGGAGCACGGGCTGCACCAGGACCTGGGGGCCAGAGCAGCCGTGGCCGGAGGGTCAGGCAGAGCAGGGAGACGGGTGGGAGACAGGCAGGGGCCGGGCCCTCAGGGGAGAGCAGGGGTGGGTGGCGGGCTTGGGCGATCCTGACATGGCACGGTGGCAATCCCTGCCACCTGTTAGGTACACACCTGACAGAGGATGACAAGGTGAGCATCGTGGTGGCATGAAGGATGGGGGAGCGTGCACCCCAAGTGGGGCAGCCCATCGCCTGAGCCCCTTTTCCTTACCCCGGCGTACGTGCAAAGCTCATGCCAAGGGCCTGCGAGCACGCACTGGACCAAGATTTCTGAAACGATTACTTTTTCCAAGACCAGAGGCTTACACACGGGGGCTCTGGAGGTACCACCCGGCTGGCCATGACTGATCCCCCCCAACCTTGACTCCTTGTGCTCACCTGGAAAGCAGGGATCGTGTTTTATAAGGTCCTTGCAACGAGTCAATGAGATAAAACATAAAAATACTTACCATAGTACAAGGGATCGATAAAAGTTAACATTTGTACAGGGAGTTTAACTTGCCAGGTTTTGCCATTTTTTCGAAGTACAGAAGAAGAAATGTCCTCTGAATCCCCCAAAGGGTGGGCCAGAAAAATCGCACTTCAGGATTTCAGCCTTCTCTCATGGAGCCCCTCCTCTCCGCCGGGCTCTGCTCTGGGTGCTGAGGATGGAGCACTGAGCCCCAGGATGAAAACCTCGCCCTCCTGTGAGGGTGTGGGGGAGGGGAGGGGCAGGGGAGAGATCGCGAGGAGGAAGGGGGGCGCAGGGCATCTCAGAGGGGGAAGGGTGCCGGGGGAACCAACCCGGGAGGGGCACATGGAGGGCATGGCCTGGGGGCTGCAGCTTCCACAGCCGGTGGGAAGAGAAGTCAAGTTTGTGCAAACTCTCGAGGGAGGGAGGGCAGCAGCGTGTCCGTGTGGCACCTGTGTGCACCGGCGCCCCCCCCACGAGGGCAGGCCAGCGCCCGCTGCGGAGTCTGGGGCTCCCTCAAGGGCCAGGGCAGCATTTCTACACCACGGGGCGCTTCCTTCACAGAAAAGACCGGGTGTCTCGAGGTCGCTCTTAGGTAGCTTACACAGAACGGCTCATCCGAGCTAATACAGCCCGTGCCGAGTGCCGTGTCCTTGCCGTCCCGTTTTTCACCCAGAAAGTAAGCTACGGCTTCCCCCGGAAGTACAGTTAAACCTGCGCGTCCAGAGAGATGCATGAGCTTCTCCTTGACCTCTGCATGCAAAAATACGCGGCCCACGGTCTAACAGAGACTTTAATGACCCCTCCCCGCCCCAAAAACCAACAGGCAGAGGCCAGGGTGGATCATCAGAGCAAGGGTCAGCCAACGAAGGCCTCCGGGCCAGTGGAACCCGCCATCTGCTGCTGTAGATCAAGTTTTACTAGCACTTGGCCGCCATGCTCATTCACCTGCCCTGGGTCTCTGGCTGCTTCCACCCCGAAATGCAGAGCCGAAGGCTTGCCAGGGCCTAAAACATTTACTGTCCCTTCACAGGAAAAGTCTGCCAAGTCCTGATAACAGACAGATGACCCCAAATCAAAAAAGATTCTTCTTTTGAAATTAGACTTAATTAAAACTCAACATCACCTAAAAACCTTTATTCTGAACATTTGTAGTGAGTTAAAGGGGAAATTTAAAAGATGATTTTATGTTATTTTTCTAGAGACTACAAATGGCATCTTAATTCACATGAGGTATAAACCCTTTTTTGTCCTATGCTTTCAACTGTGTCCAAAACCAAACCAAACACCTGCGTGCTCAACTGGCTCAGATCCAGGGCTCCGAAAGATGACTCAAATTCTCTGGGTTTTGCTTTATTTTGTGTTCCTTTTTGATGGCTGAGACAATTCTGTTTGTCCTGTGATTCGGGGCATTTAGACCTGAATTTAAATCCTTTCTATGACTACTTTATACCACTTAACATTCATACTAAATATGTTTATCTGGTTAAAGACGTCTCTAAGCCAGTATCTTTCAACTGAATTTTTTTTTTTTTTTTTGTAAAACATATTCTTAACTATGACTTTTCTATCAACACTACTCTCAGCCACTTTTCCATCCAGAGGTGCTGATTTCTGGGCTCAGGTCCATTTCCCTTCTTTTCCTTCAGTATTCTCTCATGGCCCACTTTCATTCTGGCAATCAAATTAAACTTGTGTATTTACCGTAACCCTTCCTTCAGTGGTTAATGTCTTCACTGAACATTCTAGTCAGTTTCCGTGTTTAATGCCAGTTTTCCCGAACAAGAGTTAGGTCTCTGGCTTTATTCTTGGCAACTGATAATAGATTACTGAAGCAGTTTTTGCAGGAAAGGTCTTGAAGTGTTACATATTCTGAGAATTTACTGAGCCTTTTTTTCTATCTTTGTCACTGTATTTGAAGGAAAAGAATGCATCCATATAAACGCCAATTGCAATCACATTCTTGACCAGCGAGAGCTTTGATCAATCTGATAGCCACCAATTTTCAGGGCAAGTCTGTATGAGGACAAGACAGCTGAATCCTGGAAGGAAGCAATCCACACACTTGGCTTTAACAGTTCCAGCTGTGTCCACCTTCGCCCGGGACAGTGCTGCCCAGCAGCCTAATCCCAGACTGCCCCCCAGCTGAGTCCTCTCCCCTTTCCTGCGGTTCCCTAAGAAGCATATTTTCTTTCTAGTTGTCATCTACGTGGGCTCCTGGTTGCCTTACCTAGAAAAACAGAAAGTAGGGTAGCACCCGGTTCCTGGCTGCAGACCAAGCACTCAGCTCTGAGAGCAGCTCCAAGATGCTCAGAAAACTGTAGTCAGTTGTACCCATTCCCATTCCTTGATGGTCCTCCCTGAGCATCTTAGCTTCCAGACTGCCTTAGACTTGCATCCCCTAGTTGGCTTGGTCTATCTTCCCATCTTGGTCTAACGGGAGCCTTGGGTCTGCCTACTCTCACAGCGTCCTCTTATCCACGAGGGTGTTCACAGCCACACGGACTAATAGAACCTGCAGCAGCCCCCCTCATCCACCCTGGCTTAGCGCCCCCTGCAGTTTACAAAGCTATTTCTCACACATGGCTCTCCTTTGATTTCACCTCCTCGAGACTATCATGGAAATGCAGTCCTATTCTTTTTAATAAGGTTATGAGGATTCAGAGGATGAGGCGACTTTCCGAAAGCCCGCCAACCAGGCAGTGAGAGGCTCCAGCACTTGGGTCCCGCTGTCTTTCCACTTCCTGCCTGTCCCAGCAACAGCAAATTAAGAGACAAACATCTACTTGCTTTTCCCCCGTAGTACAGCCAGGGATGAAATCCTTCTTGTGAATCTTCTCATCTCTTCTATACCCCACTCTCCAAATATAAACTGAAAATATGCTGTTAGGGATAGCCTTGGCCACGGGGACAATCAGAGTCAAGGCCAAGTGACAGCAACACACGGCCACCCGTGAGGGAGGCACAGAACGCCCAGCAAGCTCGCAACGGCCCCCTAACAGTCTCCAGAAGAAACAGCCATGGTGTCTCTTTCTGGGACAGGCAGATGAGAGTATCTGCTCTGACTTGGGGAATGAAGGTGGCTATTTCTGCAAATTATGAATTCTTTAAAAACTTTCCTGAGCATTTAAACTTCATCTATGATCTCTTGCTGCACAGCAAAGCAAGGTGGCTGCCTGGGCTGACAGCCCTGCATGATCCCACGGGAGCTGCAGGAGGACGGAAGCCGGCTCTTCTCACCCACTCCAGTGGCTCGTACTTTTGTGACCCTTTAACAACTACACTGACTTTTTTTTTTAAGATATTATTTATTTATTTGAGAGAGAGGAGAGAAAGAGAGCATGCGAGCACAAGCAGGGAGAGAGGTAGAGAGAGAGAGAGAAGCAGAAGCAGACTCCTCCCTGAGCAGGGAGCCTGACAGGGGGCTCGATCCCAGGACCTGAGCCGAAGGCAGACGCTTAACCGACTGAGCCACCCAGGCGCCCATAACTACACTGACTTCTACTGACTGCTGTTCCAGCAGGTTGCATGGGTCAAGGATGGCTCTCAGTCACTTAGGAAGAATGGTATGGGGGTAGGGAGAGAAGGTCTAGGCCCTATTACTTGTCTGAAACCTACCACATCCTCTTTGGGCTTAAAAAGGCCTGGACTACAATAGCCAAACTATGGAAAGAGCCAAGATGTCCATCAACAGATGAATGCATAAAGATGATGTGGTATATATATATAATGGAATATTATGCAGCCATCAAAAAAAAAATCTTGCCATTTGCGACGACGTGGATGGAACTGGAGGGTATTATGCTGAGCAAAATAAGTCAATCAGAGAAAGACAAGTATCATATGATCTCACTGATATGAGGAATTCTTAATCTCAGGAAATAAACTGAGGGTTGCTGGAGTGATGGGGGGTGGGAGGGATGTGGTAGCTGGGTGATAGACATTGGGGGGTATGTGCTATGGTGAGCGCTGTTAATTGTGTAAGACTGATGAATCACAGACCTGTACCTCTGAAACAAATAATACATTATATGTTAAAAAAAAAAAGAAGATAGTAGGAAGGGAAAAATGAACAGGGGGAAATCGGAGGGGGAGACAAACCATGAGAGACTATGGACTCTGAGAAACAAACTGAGGGTTTTAGAGGGGAGGGGGGTGGGGGGTTGGGTTAGCCTGGTGATGGGTATTAAGGAGGGCACGTATTGAATTGAGCACAGGGTGTTATATGCAAACAATGAATCATGGAACACTACATCAAAAACTAATGATATAATGTATGGTGACTAACATAATAAAATAAAATTTAAAAAATTAAAAAAAAAAAAAAGCCTGGACTATCAGTTCTAATATTTGGCTGCAAATAATACCTGGAATCTGGTATCTAAAAAACTGTAGCTTTAGGAACATAAATCACAAAAATATGAAATGTAAATTACTTGCTAATATCCTGACCACCTTTCTTAGGCTTGGATAAAGTGCCATTTGAGTGAGCACAGATAACCTGCAGGCCCCTTTACTCCTAGTTGTAGTTAGATTTTTTTTTTTTTTTTTTTGCTAGATTTAAGCAGTGTTTTTTTTTAAAGATTTATTTATTTGAGAGAGAGAGGCAGAGCGAGAGAGAATTCCAAGCAGACTCAGAGCATATAGTCTGACACAGGGCTCGATCTCATGACCCTGAGATCATGACCTGAGCTGAGACCAAGAGTCAGATGCTTAACCGACTGAGCCACCCAGGCGCCCCATTTAAGCAGTGTTATAATCAAGTTTGTTCCATTACTCTGGACTGTATCTTATTGACAGAGTCTCAAATTAATCATCTCACATGAACAATGTCTGCCTCACACACATTTATCTGAGACTTTCCCACCAATCTCTAAAAATCTAACACTGACTAAATAATAGAAATGAGGTCATAAAATTTAAACTAAGACAATTAATTTTAATAAACCGTTTGGCAATTTGATCAACCTTCTAGAAAATGAAAGTCAATAAATCCAAGGAACCAAAGCCATGTTTCCCCAGGAGCGCGGAGCACGGCGGACGGCTGTAAAATCATACACGGACAGGCAGGAGCACAAGCAAAACCAAAAGACGTCAGAGACAACGTGACCGCAACCGACTGTCAATTTAAAACTTTTTTTTTTTAAAGCCTCAGACACAGAAAACTAATTTTAAATCTCACCTGAGATTACTGGTTTGATAATCCTCCCTCCATCGTGGAAACTCATCTATAAAACCACGGTGTTTAAGACCTCACTAGGCAACTGAGTGGAGAGCGCAGATGCCCTGCCCCATCCTGGTGCCTGGAACAGCAGGCTGATGCTGCCCAGGCCAGTCTTCTCATCTGATCATCCTTTCTGTCGTGGCTGGATGAACCATGAAGGCACTGGATTCTAGAACATTTCAAAGCCAACTCCAATGCCAACTCAAAGCCCCTTGGCAGGACTCCCCGAGTGACACAACACTTGTGGAAACCCCCAGCCTGTGCAATGCCAAGCCAGAACCTTCTAAGCAATTGCACATCTAAGAGCTTCCTCATCTGACATCTGTTTTCTGAAAACACAAGAGAACTTAGGTGGCAGCAAAGAATCAGAGAGTGTGAAGGAAGGTGAGTCACAGAGGAGGAGGGATGCTTGGAGGCTGAACAAACAAAAGAAGGGATAGGGAGGCGTGACAACAAACAAGAATGGAAAGGAGAAAAGACAGAACTGGGGGCGTCAAAAACCATGCTTTCAGTTTTCTCCTGTCTCCCATATTAGTGACAAATCTATTTTGTGTTGCCTGGTCCTTCGTGCTATTATCAAGAACAGCAGGAGACTGATTTATGAAACTAATAATCCAACCTTTCCCCCGGAGAGTGAGAGGCCAGTACTGGAGGGGGTGAAGTGTTCCCAGCGGGGTCCCCAGACCCCCGCTCCCTCAGCGCCTGGCCCCCGCCGCAGTGACACAAAGTCCGCTCCGAGTGGACACTACAGAGGAAATTGCAAAATGACTCACAACAACTTCTCAGAACTTTTTCAACAAGTGAAAGCAGCTACCATGTGGGGCTGGGACATTATTAAAAGGTGAGAATCTGCTGTAATGAAAGGCGTGAAGAGAACGCACTGAGGCTCAGATACATCTGCGCTCATGCAGGACAAGCGAAGTCTTCGCTGGACTACAATCTCTGACACACGGATTTTTTTTTTTTTTAAGATTTTATTTATTTATTTGACAGACAGGACATAGCGAGGGAACACAAGCAGGGGGAGTGGGAGGGGGAGAAGCAGGCTTTCCACCAAGCAGGGAGCCCGATGCGGGGCTCGATCCCAGGACCCTGGGATCAGGACCTGAGCCGAAGGCAGACGCTTAACGACTGAGCCACCCAAGCGCCCCCGACACACAGATCTTTAACGGAGGCATCAACACGACTGTCTCAGGCCTCCTACCAACGGCTAATATCTGGGAATGCCTTTGTGGGGGAGGTCCCAGTGAATGAAGGAACAGAGCTGACATTGCACCAACCCCCATTCTTGGTAAATACTGAAGGTAAGACAGATAAGATTCATGGCACCCAAAGAGTGGCCAGCCAAAATTAGATCCTAACTGTGGCTGTTATTCCTTCAAAAGACAAAGAAAGGAGAGAGCACCAGAGCCTTTGCTGGCTTGCTGACGTGACGGGTCCGGGGTAAAGTCCCCTCGGCCCCAGGGAAACCATGGCATCGTCTGCTTCCTTCTTATCCCCTGAACTGGGCGTCCAACCACCCCTCTGGTCCCACAGACAGCTGTTGATTTTACTGAAGGGAGTTCTACAAAATGTTGGCTTGGGGTCAAGATCTAGATTTTTGCCCCGCCTCCCCAAAAATCATGTTTTTTCACTAATTACAGAAAATGAAACTCTGAAAATGCTAGAACATCAGTGCATAATGCTGTAACTGGTGTTCAACAATGTAGGAATGTCTAGCCACCACCAGCAATATTCTCCTTGGTCTCAACCTAACGGTTTATGCCATCTGGGGCAGGGTTCTTATGTAATAATAGTATCTCAATGTCTCTTAGCACATTAAAATAAGGCCTTACTACTGCCAAGCCCACCACACCAATCAGACCTGAAGATAAAGACAAAGTTCAAAATGTCACTTGGCTAAAGAAACACAGGGCCAGGGGCACCTGGGTGGCTCAGGTGGTTAAGCATCTGACTCCTGGTCTCAGCTCAGGTCTTGATCTCAGGGTCAAAAAAAAATAAAGGAAAAGAAAAGAAACACAGTGCTTTTCATTCTGTAAGTACCTGGTAACTATGTCTGTAATATTAATAATATTAAGTCAAGACAGCAGCTAGATTACTCAGGTGTTTACTCAACGTCAGAATTATGAACATAGAGCTCACTGATTCCTAAGGAGAAAATCTGTGGGTAAACGTCCCAAGCAGAGCGAGCTCCCTAGAATTGCAGTGACTTGTCACATACAGGAGCAATTTCCTGAGGGCCCATCACTTTCATCAGATGCTCAATGGTCTGCTCTAAGTTATTTTCCTCAACCAGGTAAGAGAGTAAAAGATAGGAGCTGATACGGGAATAGAGCACCTAACCACCCTCACCTTCACTTGCCATGACCTTCAACCCCCGTAAGCCTTACAGGTTTTTACTTCAATAACTGTGTGAAGGACAATAAATAATCAGTGCTAATTCTAATTGGTTTCTTCTAGAATTAATTTTCTTTTAAGCAGCTCTCTGTATTCAAGAGGAGAAAAGGCCACACGTCAGGCAAACGCCGGCTTCAGATCAGGCGTCGGGGCAGCGAGAGAGGCCGGCGGGCGTCAGAGCACCACGAACAGAACCAGCACGGGCCTCCACGACCGGCAGACCCGCCCCTCGGTGCGCAAATGCAGAAGTCTGAGGACTCCTCCAAGGACACAGGATTTCGGTGTAAGACTTGGGGCCCAACCCCACGTGTTCTTCCCCCACAACCACCCACGTCCAGCAGGCTTCCCCCCGAGAACCTGCATGAGCCTGCAAACGGGGTTTACTGACGGTGGGGTCTGGTCCAAGACTCCCCGCTCAGACTCCCTGCTTTCTTCTCCTCCAAAAAGGGAGATGATTCTGAAATTATTCTGTCTCCAATCCAGGAAGCCTAGAAAGAAAAGAAACATGGAGACACAGAGGGCGGGACACCATGGAGGAGGAGGATGAAGGCAAAGGAAGGGGGCGGCCTCGCCTCCACGACCACTTCCAAAAGCATATGGCCCGCTCTGTAACCAACACACACCACGGGCGACTTGCCACCACCCCACTGAGACTTGCCCCGGCGGGAGGCAACAGGGGAGGTCCCAAGGAGCGCAGCTGGGGTCCCTCTCTGCCACCCCCCACCCAAGATGCAGGTGGCTGGCTGGCTGCTCTTCGAACGTGGGCCTTTGCTTGGCCTCGGAAAGGACAAACCCACCCTCTTCCAGTCTCGTCTCGGGAGGGGCTGGAAGCAAAATCATGGCCCCCGCGGTTTCGAAGGAGAGGATGAGTAGGGAGAGGCCCACCCGGGGAAATCAATGTGGCAAGCTAGTCTTCACGCCCAGAGAGGTAAAGCTTTCATGTGGCCCAGCTCCAGGGAGGCTCAGGCACTTTCCTGTGAGTCACGGTCCGACAGTGTGAGGAGGGGGTGTAATGATCCCTTCAGCACTGCCAGTGAGCTCTAGAGCTGCGTCGAGCAACAAGCCCACCCGCCCTCTCGCTGATTCACGCCTTGGTGCGCCATGGCCTCCTGACGCCTTCCTGCTTCTTGCGCCCTCCCTGGGGTCTCCCAGGATGACTCCCGTGACAATTCGTTCTTGCTCCCAGAAAACCAGGGTGAAGGCGGAAGTCTGGAGGTGAATGAGGAAGCAGGAGCCAGAGGGAGGCAGGAAGGAAAGGGCCGGTTGGGGCTGGGGAGGAGGCCCAACAGGAGGAGGAAGGAAGAGGCTGGAAGGGAAACCGGCCACATTAACAAGAAGGGAAGGGGAAGCTGGGCACCGAGCGGCCTCCTGAAGGCTTCCAGCCTCCCTGAGTCGGTGCTGTTGTGCCCAGAGCAAGAGGGGCATGGCCGGCCCCAGGCCAACCCCCGGGAGCTCACAGCCTACAGCCCGGCTTCCAGACCAGTCTCACTGGACTGCCTGAACAAACATACTCTCTACCCGCGCAGGGCAGGCGAGCACGGCTCCCTGAGGCCCTACACCCCAGCCAAGTCTCACTCGACAAGCAGCCCCAGCCTCTGAGCTTCCAGAGCCTCTCTGGCAAAGGCACAGACGGCTGAGTGCTCATCGGGCACCACCATGTCGTTGGCAATTGCTGTGTCTCTGGGCTCCGGTGAGCCCACAGCTCTGCCCGTGGCAGCAGCAGGCCCCTTCCCATCTTCCGGTTTGCTTGGGCCGGGGACACACCCGCCGCGCACAAGCCCCTTTAGGACCCAGCCCGCGGCCATGTTGGGAGGGTAGCAGCTGGGAGAGAAAGTGCAGAGAAGTCAACACCATCAACATTCCTTCCCATTGCCTTCTTGTCAACTCCACTGCTTGTCCCCCTTCCCTTGGACAAGCTCTCCCTGCCCAAACTGCTTGCCACGTAGCTACTGGCTCAGAGGGTTCACCTCTGGTTCTCAATGCCAACCTCCTTCCAGCTCACTGCTGGCCCTGCCCACACCCTGCACAGAGATCTGGTTTTCCTCCTCTTCCTTCCTTCCTGCCTTCCTTCCTCTCTCTCTCTCTCATCTGACACTGGGGGTAACATCTTGAACCCTGCTGAATAGAGTAGATAAGCGATCCTTGGCAATAAAGAGGACACAGGGCTCGTGTGTGCTTCATGGCTCAGCGATGTCCCCTCCTGCCACACCCAGCAAAGAGTTGGCATCTTCCGGACACATCAGCCCTAAAGATCAGGGCAGACCAGGAGCCGGGCACTAACCCTGGAGCTAGGAAAATAGTAATTAAAAAAAGAAAAAATTCCAATCAGCTCCAAAGAGATCAAATGGACTTTTAGACTCCCATGCAAACTAAGCACAGTTGCTTCCAACAAATCCACAAACTTGCCGCCAAGTCCCTGCCACAGGGATGTACTACGGTGTTAGAAACGCGGAACGGTGCATTTGAGAGCCGGGCAGAGAACTCAGCTCAACTGGATCCGTTTCAGCCTGTACCCACGGCGCCTCTCTAGGCCCTGAAGAGATGCTGCTCTTCCAAAAGGCACAAGTCTGTAAGACATCCTGACAGGCTATGTCTCAGGCTTCACTAAGCTTCTCACTATTCACAGCCCCCTCCTGCTAAAGAGAAGGGCAGACCTGACAGATACGATTTTGTTAATCTTTTGAAGCAGCCCTTTAAAAAAGGGTGTCCATCCACGGCACTCTGCGTAAGAAAAACCAGCTCCGAGGCGGGTGGGTTTGGTCTTCGTGCAGGTGACAAACAGCTAAGAGGACCTAACTGCCAGGGCCTTCGTCTCCAATTCTTTTTTGTGTCCTGGGACAGCTCAACAGGATCTGACCACCTGATACTCCCTTCAAGAAGACTGGGAAGGCAGCGAAGGCGGGTAAGCCATGTGTTAGGGGCGCAGGATGAGAAAGCATCCGGAGCGCTGTATGTGCCTGAGACACATCAGGAAGGAGGACCTCTCAGCCTAACAATCTCTCAAGGGCGTGTGTGTAACTGTGCACAATCCTCTCAACAACACAGGGCTGGTGGCACTGTTATTGTCACTCACAAGTGAGGACAGAGTAAGCTTACACCAGTTGGGTGCCCTGCCCCAGGTCATGCAGTGGTAAAGTCTGGTGGGCCAGGTTTCCAACCGTCAGGTTGAGACTTCTTTCCATTATATCACTGCCTACCTGGATTTATTCACTGCAAAAGAGGATGCCAAGTCATTTCCAGGGACAATGGGGTCTGCTTAGAGGATGCTATCTCTCTGTTCATTCGTATGTCAGGGATTCTGTCGGAGGACATGCATTTAGAAATAGGTGTATTTAGCTCTTTAAAAGAGATCATGATCCTATTAATCTACTGAATAGCAGCCATGTAGAAAGACCACAATTCATAAAGAAACTGTATTTTAATTTCACTTTTTAGCCAAAACATCTTACGACCAAACAGATCTTGAAATAATGCAGGAGACTCAAAGTAGAAAGATGTACAACGTGAGCCTGCTGGAAAACAAACCATATGTCCAATAATCTTTTCTTTTCGCTTCTTAGATAATGCAAACTCTTAAAAGGAATTCATGTAAAAAAAACTCAGAAGGTTAAGAGAAGTGCGTGAGCAGGCATTAAATATTAAATGCAAGTTATGTTCATGCTGTGTTCTAACACCTAACCATTAGTGCATGTCTCTTTTTTCCACCTTGCACAAATGAAAGGACAAAACAGATCTTAAGCATTATTAAATTGCAAAGAGCACAACACACAGTCGTCATGCTGTGTATCTCCAGATTCCCAATGCTCTCTGTTCTAGCAACACAACGCCTACAAACTGTAAAAATAATCACTGCCGAAGCTACACTAGGTGATTACATAAAATTTCTTCTAAAAAAGCTGGGGGGAAAAAACCATTTAATCAGGAATAACTAAGGTAAAAACTCTGCTTACCTCGTAGAAAACGGTTTCACTTTTGTGGATTTTCTTTTACAGCATGAAGCCCAATGACTAGCATGGGCTATGCTCCCGGGAAATTTCACAAAGCAGCAAATTATGTATTGTCTTCAAATGACTCCTCTTTTCAAGCGGATTTTACAGAGTAAAAATTTGAAATTTCTGGGCTTTCTGACATATTTCAAAAGGACAAAACTATTTCAGAGATCCACTGAAAGACCCTTGCAAGGTAGGAAGGAGAAAGGAAAAGTCGACAGTGCCACCGAGAAACTAGAATCCAAAAGAAATGCTCGCATCCTTAGCTGCAAAGAGTGTTTAAAGATTACAGTCAGGATTCCCTTCTGGAAAGAAAGGCAACTCTTCCCGTCTGCATAACAATCTATAGACATTTCAGAGTAAAATCAACTTTCCAGACAGAGAAAAAGGAAACCATGCAAGCATGCCTACATTTGGATCAGAATCCACACCCCTGAGATCAAAGCCCTCGCTTACTTACATGCTGTACATAGAAAGGAAAAGTTCAAAGGAACCTGCTCCCTCTGGGAGAAAGGATTACATCTACGGTCGGCTGTTGGGAAATGAGTAAGATGCACGTTCTCTCACTCTCATCCCCAGGCAATGAAAAAATCCCAAACTGTTGTTCCAAGTCACATTCGCAAGGACGTCCTAGCGCCACCAAGCTCTTCCTCCAAGGCAGCGCCGCTGGTTGGGGAAGCACACCCCCTTCCTCTGAATTTCCACCCCATGCCGAGCCTGCCGGCTCTGGGGAGACACCAGGTCAGGGCACACTGGGGGACGACAGAGCCACAAAGTGCCACATCTTCAGAGGCAGCTCAGAGACTGGAAAGTGGAATGTAAACCGTATTTCTGCAGAGCTTGCTTAGCCCACCTCAAGTTCCCAGAACAACCCAGGAAGAAAGTCTTTCAACCCCCTCACCCAAAAAGAAACTGTTTATTCCTTTCCAAATCCAAACTGTTACAATAGTGCCAGCTAATTGCTAACAATACTGGGGGAAAAAAGAGCCCGCACACAGGAGAGGTTGACAGGGGCATACAAAGAGCTGTGACAGTAATAGGCACCCTTGAAGAGCAAGAAGGCAATCAATTATGAGCCATTTGCAGAAATTGCGGGGCTCTCAAAAGCCCCACTTACAGCTGTGCTTCATCAAGCCAGGCTGCATTTGATTTTCAAGGGAAATTATTCCTTATTTCAAAGTCTAGAATATTATTAGTAAAATATCCCAAACAACTCAGGTTCAACCAGGGTCTAATCTGAAAAGAAGTTAATGACCCCTAAGAAGGCGAGAGGGGCCAGAGTGGGAAGCCCAGGAAAGAGAGGCCAGCCTTCTCTCCGGAGCAGTGACCACCTCCCATGGGCACTGTGGGGCAGCGCCAGGGCAAGCCCAAAAGATCCATGCCCAGCACGTGGACACACATCATCCAATTCCCAAACCACCCCTGGAAAACAGAAAAAGACTCCTTTTAGGTATAACCTGATGTTTCCAGGGGGCTGAAAATAATAATACAGAACAAAATGTCTTTTTTTTTTTTTTTTAGAGCGAAAGAGTGAGCAAGCATGAGTGGGGGGGAGGGATAGAGGGGAGGAGAGAGAGAGAGAGAGAGAGAATCTCAAGCAGGCTCCACGCCCAGTGCAGAGCCCAATGTGGGGCTCGATCACACAACCCTGAGATCACGACCTGAGCCGAAATCAAGAGGTGGATGCTTAACTGATGGACAGGCACCCCTGTCTTTTAATTCTTAAATTCAAAACTTTTTCACTAACATACATCCCAATTATTACTTCTCATGGTCACCGATTCTTCTTTCCCAGGGAACAAAGAACGTGTGAACTAACGTAACTGCCAGGCATTACACTAGGATTGTTGAGAAATGCCCTGAAGTCCGTTATTATGGACAGATGATCTTCAGGTTTGAAAAAGGTCTGATGATGACGACTCTGACTTGAGAGGGATTGACAGCAATGCTCACCACGATGATATTCTCTTTCAATATTTTTGTCTTCTGCGTTCTTCAGTATTTATCTTTTTTTAAAGATTTATTTATTTGAGAGACAGCAAGTGCACACAAGCAGGGAGAGGGAGAGAGCGAATCTCAAGCAGACTCCACATCCAGCACAGAGCCCGATGCAGGGCTCACTCTCACCACCCTGAGACCATGACCTGAGCCAAAATCAAGAGTCGGACACTTAACTGACTGCACCACCCAAGAGCCCCCCTTTGGTATTTATTTGCTTTCTCCTCTAACCATTTTAGCAATGAAAACTAAGTTCAATCAGCTCCAATTTCAAGCTCAACTGCAGCTTTTCCTCCTTTCCTCAATTTCTAAGTGCTGTCCAATGTTCATCTGGTAAATGCTTTATTTCGTTATGACAGGCATTGTTAAATGACGGAGTTGGGGATAGCCTTAACACAGTAACTTCTTGCCTATTTATTTTACCAAATGTTAAAATAAAATCTGGAAAAAAGAACTTCCTTTCCTTCTTAAGAACTTTAATGTGGAACTCAAACAGATTACAACAGACATCATCATCCTTAGCGGCATTAGGCTGCCGCACTGGGCCGGTGCTCCTCAGGCATGCTTACCTTAAATAGACAGCTGAGCTTCTAAAGTGTGTCAGAAATATTTACTTTTTTACAAAACTTTAAGACAAAGCAATCAAGACACATCCAGCTGATGCTCTAGGATGCATTTCTTAAAAATATAATAATCACTATTAACTATGATGTCAGGTTCCCAAAAGTAACTAATCCAACAGAGATCGAACACAGGCATCAGACTAAAAATGTGGACAATTTCAGTTTATTAAAAGATACTGCATCCTGGGGGCACAGCCAGACCGAGTGTTTCGTCTGAGGAATTGGAAAGAAGAGAAGAGAGATTTTGGAGGAGGTGGATCAGGAATAGGGGAGCAATGCAGGGAGAGGAGGAGGAGGGAGGTCGGGGCCACCAGAACCCACTCCGCAGTGGGCAGGCTCCAACCTAATCCCCTTCTCATAGCGACCATCAGCCCCGGGTGTGCCACATGGCTGCCCCCCAAAGGGACCAGCCCCTGGTGGTATCAGTCTAACCCAGCAGACTGTACTGTATTTGGCAGAGAGAGCACAAGCAGGGGGAGCTGCAGAGGGAGAGGAAAAAGCAGGCTCCCCACTGAGAGGGAGCCCCACGAGGGGCTCGATCCCAGGACTCTGAGATCATGACCCGAGCTGAAGGCAGATGCTCAGCCAACTGAGCCACCCAGGCGCTCCCATTAAGTTGTCCTTAAATACTTGTCAGAGCTTATATATCTCCATTCTTATATTTAAGATAAAAGCAAGGAATTGAAAACAGAATTATAATGTCAAAATCAACTAAAACTGGACTGTGTGTTAAAACAGATCAGGTGGATCAGACCATTTCTGAAAGGATGTTCGACGAACAATTAAAAATGCAGGGAAGGCATGGACTATCACAAGTGTTGGTGAGGACACGGAGAAATCAGAACCCTCAGCCACCACGGATGGGTGGCACGGCCCTGTGGGACACACGGGAAAAGCTCCACATAGAGGGGCCACGTGACCTAGCAGTTCCACTCTAAGAGAACTGAAAACAAGGATGCAAACAGATATTTGTATGCCAATCTCCCCTGCAGCATTACTCACAACAGGCGAACGGTGGAAATAAGTCAAACGCCCGTCAACAGATGAACGGGTAAACAAAACGCAGCACGCACAACGGAATAGTATCTGTAGCCCCCAAAAGAAGGGGAGCTCTGACACACGCCTCGACAGGAGGAGCTCTGTAGCCCCCAAAAGAAGGGGAGCTCTGACACACGCCTCGACAGGAGGAGCTCTGTAGCCCCCAAAAGAAGGGGAGCTCTGACACACGCCTCGACAGGAGGAGCTCTGAAAACATGACGCCACGTGAAATGAGCCAGAAACAAAAGGACAAATACTGGTACGCTCACACATGAGGGACCTCGAACAGGCAAAGGGCGCAGGAAGTAAAAGAGAGGCGAGCCGGGGTCGCGGTGGGTGGGGGAGTTGTGAATGGGGAGTTAGTCTCATGGGTACAGAGTTTCGCTTGGCATGATGACAAAGTTCTGACGTGGGTAGTGGTGGTGGTTGCACGACACTGTGAATGCACTTAACACCTCTGCGGTGTGCACTGAAAAAGGGTGAAAATACCAAATCTCATGTTTTAGACCACAACAAAGTGACAACATTCCCAAAATAATTTATCTGTGGGCAAAAAAAAAAAAAAGAAAAAAAAGGAGGAAAGCAATAGAGTCATTAAACATAACTTTTAGAACACCTGAGCATAGATTGTCCTTGTCAAACTGTCCTAACATACTTCGCTTGGAATAAATAAGGAAACTATTTCCATTAAGGGAAAAAAATAGGTTTCAGGGGGTGGACTGAGGGACGGGATAACCCCATCTCCTTTCCCCACTTCGGGTGAAAGGGGGGATTCATGCTTGTCAGCCAGGTTCTTCTTTGGGATTTGGGACAGCATCTTACCCCGAACGTCTGCCCTGTTCTCTCCCCGTGGGGGACCTGGGCCAGCGCGCCATCGGTCTGACTCCTTTTCAGGCCAGTGGTGATGTCAGGGACGTTGCTGAAATCTGCATAAAAAGTGACAAAAACACACATAAAAGTGAGTTTGGCCCTTTGCAGAGAATCATGGTGACTGGTTTAAGGGTTCAGACAAAGAGAGGGAGGAAAAGCCAGAGCACCGAACGGCACCTCACCACCACCGAAGGGTCTCCTGCAACAGACCCCGGCTCCCGCTAACGAAGAAGCCACGTCTCCTGCCGTTCTCAGTCAAAGGCGACCAGTGACCAATCAAGACAGTGACTTCAGTGCCTGTTGCTGGGCAAACTATACTTCACTAACCTCTGATCTTAAAGAATTTATTTAGACAAAGAATCAAATGGCAGTGACCATCGTGGGTACTTCCCTATTTTGGGAAAATCACCAGGGAAATCTTAGACAACCAGGGATGCAACACCATGGACCCTTATTACAACCCACAACTTGCTCATTTGATAGCTTAACTTTCCATTTTCTGACATCGACCACAATTTTATCCTAAACTGAAAGTCCCATGAGGAACAGCAAACCTTTGTTAACTTCCAGAGTAAGGGTTAGGAAGTAAGATCAAAGGTAAGTAGAGCTTCTGCTTTTTCCCACCCCCACCCCCACCCCCACCCCCCACCCCCGCCCAGCCTACAACCATACACACCTGCCAAGCCCAATTCTTTTCAGTGGCTCTCAAATTAACAAATTCAAGAAAGATGGAAAGACTAGCCTGTATCATAATATAACGCAGATTTTCATTCTAACTCTTGTATTTGGTAGCTTGTCCCCTCAATCAGGTGAAATCAGATGGTTTCTAATCCCTGTAGCTACAAGAAGAAGTCGCTGATCTTGAACCTGTCCAAGTTGATCTAGGCTGACCCAGCATAGATAGATGTTAATCGGGCATGATGGGGGCCAGGAAACTGGTCTCTAGGAGACCTTTAGAAGCTATGGAAGCCCTGGAAAGTTGGTGAAACCCATGGATAGGAATGCTGGTCCATGATCCATGCTGATATAACCAACCACTACACAGATACTTGATTCTAAGACAAGAGGAGACCTAAAGAAAATACCTGAATGATCTACAGAATTCTGGAGCTCTAATTTCTTCTTCCTTTTACCTCTTCCAAAACCCTCACCCTACCCAGAAAAGGACCAGAGAGTCCAAGTCACACTTCTTATTGGCATAAGTTAGCTTGGATAAGGCAGTGCTGATGACAGATGCATGAGACATCCCTGGGAAAATTTCAGATAGCAGTGACAGGTGGGAATACTTGGGTTCGCCTCTCCCAGGCCCCGAACACCACATCACAAAGGCAGTCCGGTCACCAGCAGGCTGACCGCATGGGAAGCAAGATGAGTCCCTGAGCCAAAAGCAATCCACCATTGTTCCTCCACCACCGATCACCTCCTTGGGCTGCTGGGTGCACCTGTGTTTAAGGGAGACCAGCCTACAAGATCCACAAAAGAAAACAGACCTTGTTCCTACTGTATTCAGCACAGACACACCTTTTCGTCCATTCAACATTCACTTTTTGAGCACCGGCTGTTTTCTAGGCACGGTGCTAGGGACACAAAGATGAATGAGACGCAGTTATTACCCTCAAAGTGAGCTTCTAGCCTTGGAGGAGGTGAAGTGTCACAGATGGTGTGAGAAAAGTCCACGCAGTAGGGACAGTCAGGAAGGAAGTTACTTCTGCAAAGGACCCTAAAAGACTCAATAGCAAAGGAAACACTTGAGCAAAGACTTTAAATCTTGGGGGTATCTATTTGTCTTTAAGGCTAACAATGACCAGTGGGGAGAGAAAATTCCAGAAGCAGGAGGAAGGCAGCTGAGTGAAGGCAAATCACAGGAAGAGCGCAGCACCTTCGGGAAACGTGTTGAGCGTGGTTGCGATGGAGAAGGGAGGGAAGGTGCCCTACATCAGAGGAATCGATAAAGGGCAAGACCTTGGGAGAAAAACAGGTCAGAAAGTCACCACAACACTGCAGGCATGAGGTGGAGAGACCCGGATGAGCTCAGAATAGAGTAAGAGCAAAGAAACTAAGTGAACACAGAAATCTGAGCAGGCAGACCCTCCAGGTCTCCTCTTTGCCGCCTGTTTCATAGCTGATGATATGGAAAGGAGGCGTCAAGGCAAAGCACCTGGTTTTACGCCCCGGTGACGGGGCAGACGGGGAACAGGAAGGGCTGGAGTGGAACTCATGAGCTTAGCTTTGGCGGTTCCAAGCCCGAGACGCACATGCGCCATCCGATGGGAGACGCTCCGGAGTCAGGCCATCCAGGAAAGTCTACGGGGGATGTGGATCTGGAGTCATCCGACTGTACCTGGCAGGGAAGCAGCCCCAGGAAGGACGCGTGGAGTGAGACCAAGGAGAGAACCCTGGAAACACCAATGACAGTGTGCGGGGGAAGAGAGGTCCTCAGAGGACACACCTGTCTTCACTCAGTAACGCCAGAGGAGCGGGGGCAAAGCATGGAAGCCCTACAGCGAGTGCAGCAGTCCCTCACCCAGGTCACGGAATCAGGTTTGCATTACGGCTGCCGTTACCCTGTCAATAAAGAGCGTCCATATTCCCAAAGAGCTGCACTGAGTACAGGAATTGAGACACAACCAATGCGTCTATTCATGATGAGGATTTCTACAGCACCTGCTGCACAATCAGATACGCCCTGAGTCCTGGGGATACAAAGACGACGGAGACCTGAAGTCCCCTGAAGATCTCAGAGATGACACATGGGCATGAGGAGCTCTGGAGCCGGGAGGAGCCAGATGGATGGTGGTGAAAATAACACGGCTGATGTCAAAAGCGGGTGCCAAGTGGATTCTGAGTCATCTATTCAATATATTCACAAAACTTTAGAACCAAAACACTGAAAACTCCCCAAACTTTTTACCTCTTACAAAGGCAGAATGTTTACGTTGTAACAGAACTCTGGATACCCTTTCTGGATCACAAGGCTTTGCTATGCATCGGTGAGGCTCCCTCATCACCTCTGCTACCCCTTGAACTTTAGAGAGCCTTTGGGTGCAGCTTAGATCCTCCCGGAGGCACGAGCTTAAACAGAATGGATCTCAGAACCAGCTCCCACTGAGGCTCGCCCCAGGGATCTGAGAGGCGGAAGTGGTTCTGGATGGTTCCTGAGTTCTGCCAAGATAGGAAATCTCAGAGCTGTTCCACCACCCAAATTTCACAGAGGCGGAATAGTATCTGGGTACAGACAGAGTCTCCTCAGTGACTGACTCCTTTTCCAACCCATTAGCAACACGCGAACGCTATCCTAGACGCGACAAAGTGCAGGGGAAGCCAAGCTTGAGGGGCCCCAGCTCTCGACCCCAGCTCCGGGAGCCTCAAATTTCACCAGGACCTGTAGCCCCATAAAAAGGAGTGTGCCCTTAGTATTCTAGAGGAGAAATGAGAACAAAGTAGGCCCTGGGAGAGAAGAGCAGATTGGCTCTTCAAAAAAAAGAAAAAGAAAAAGAAAGTGTAGGCCAGTGAGATTCGAATGCTGACTTACACAGCGGTTTTAAATAGGCGCTGCGCTGACATCCTCTCCTAGGCGCCGAATGCCTACGTCTAGCCCCGCTTACACTCGGCCACGTCCTGAGCACCAGCTGCTGACGTGAGTCAATCTGTCCCTCCGCTGCCAACCAAAAAGCTGGCCTCTCACCTTGGGAGAGCCTCTCGGTGCGGTCGTGTCCAGTAGGACACGAGGTAGGGCACCTTTTCCGACTCGGAGGGCAGTGAGCTTGTGCTTCCCGCCCAGCCTGTGCACACTGCGCTCGGGCACAGAAGTTCCGACGCGCTCCGGAAGTCTTAGGCCAATACGATTGTAAATGATGAAAAATAGCAAAATTATAAGTTCAGGTCAAGGTATCGATTTTATCTCTGGCAAATACACCCCCGTGTCTTTCTCTTCTCCCTCACGGTGGAAATTAACAAGCTGGGGTGAGGTGTGGCCCCGCGAGACACGTCACATGGCCAGCAAGAGCCTCTACTCGGTAGCTGGCGTAACAGACCGCGACGTGCGGAGCCACAGCCTCGGCTCCTACACGAGGCCCTGCTCACTCCGTTTATGCGTCCCCTCGTCAGACGGCTGCCGAGCTCGGCACACCCACTGGGTACCAGGTACCACGGCAGGTGCTGCGCCCGAGACCAGGCTCAGCCATCTCTCTCCTTCAAAAACAAACAAGAACGCCGGCACACGAGGCAGGCGCTCCTGGAAGGTGACTGTCCCCGCCCTCCTGCAGCCCTGCAGGTCCCCCGCACACGACCAGGGACATGGGAGGCTCCAGGGAGGAGATGCCTCTCAACTCGGTGTCTTCCCGCCCCAGGCGTCAGGACAGAGCCGGCTGGTGCCACTGTAAGCCAAGCAGCCAGCAATCCCAAATCCCTTGCGATGTGACCTGTGTTCAAGTCACATCCCGGGGATCAACTTAAAAACACAAACACCAGGACACGCTCGTGTTCAGGTTGCCTCGCCCACGCAGCTGGGAGTGTGAATTCCAAGTTTACGTTTACAGTACTTCCAAATCCAATTTAGCACAGCTAATATGCAGGCGTTCGGGCTCTGCCATTTATTTCCCCCATGCCGTAAGAAGCGCCAGGCTGTGCGGGTGCTAACGTGGATACGCCCGTGGAGGGGGAATTCTCCAGAAACGGGTGGCAACTGGGGAGCCGGGGAAGGGCTTGGGCGCATGGTGGTAACCCTGCCGGTCTCCAGCCTGCAGCTCCTGCTCAGGAACTCTCACTCTGCTCAGCAGGTAGCCACAAAGTCTGGCTCGCCAAGCTGGGCCATCGCCTACGCCTGGTCTGGCTGGCCATGTCCTCTTCCTCCTCCTCACTCGACTAGGTGGCAAGGAAGAGGCAAGAAGGCCTTCCCAGTCCCCAGCCGGCCACCCAGCTGGCTGCCAGCAGAGCCCAGAGCCGCTGGCTGTGAGGAGGGTGCGCAGGGCGCTCTGCCCGCGTGTAAGAGAGGCCTCCCTCCGGAGAGATCCAGAACCCCCTCGGCAAAGTCTGGGAAGGCTGCCTGCATCCTCAGAAAACAGCAACTATCTGAGGAATTGAGTTAAAGTCTCAAGATGCTATCAAACCCTGAGGCCCAAAAGAAGAAACTAGAATATCTTCACCTGTTAGGCACCAGAAGACCTTTTTGAGAAATGGATGGTGAGAGTCATAGCATCAGGGAAAACTGCTTCAGTCTATGGGGTGAGGACCCATGTGAAGCACACTAAATGGAGAGGCAATGAGAATGGAAATTATTTTTTTTAAGTTTACTTAAGTAATCTCTACACCCAATGTGGGGCTCAAACCCACCACCGAAGATCAAGAGTCACATGCTCTTCCAACTGAGCCAGGCAGGCGGCCCCTGGAAAATTATTTTTAAACTATGCTTTTCATGCTTCAAAACATGAACACTATAGTGTTCCACTACACACTTCCAGATTCTCAATATCATAACATCCAAAGCCCCCCTTTTCAATACTATTCTGAAGTAAAATTCATACACAGCTTCACAAGAAGCATTATAATGCCCTACTAGTAACACAAGGAGAAAAATAAAAGGAAAGGAATTTGCAATGTTTAAAAATGTGCGTTTCGATATGCAAATGCCTGGTTGCAACCACTCTAGAAGCCTGTCCAACATTTGTACTGCAAAGAATCACGCTCAATATCTCAGTGTCCTCACAGACCCAGGCCAGGGTGTCTTGGTGGGGATTCAAATGCGTTTGGGGTGCTGCCATCAGGGACCTGATTTTCCAAATGGGCACAAACTTTTGACGAAGCTCTGAGCAAAATAAACTTCCCTTGGTTTATTGGTCTGCTGCTTTCCTAGAAAATTCAAAGCAGCCTGTAGCTGTGGGGAAAAAAATAATTTGTGTTCATTTGTAAAATGAAGCCAGTTCTTGGTTCAGATAATTACGCGTGTTTTCATCTACATGAAAGTCCAGTGGAACAATTCCGCAGTGTGAGAAATGAGCTCGGACATGCAGGACACCCAGCAACCACGTCCTGGACTACTAAGTGCCATATTCCTCCAATTTATTATGAAAACCAAAACAAACCCGTACACTTCCAAAACTGGTGGGCAGGGCCCCCTCCACTGAGAACCACCTCTGCCTCTCTCCATGGTCAAGTGTCTAACTCCACCTCTGGGAAGGTCAGTGACACCAGACGAGACAAAACGCACCACAAGCCCAGAGCCAAGAGCAGGTGCAATGTGGATATTAGCCTCCTCGCTTCCTGAAGAAAAATGAAATATGCTAAAGAAGGCGATTAAAAAGATAGTGTTCAGATAAATAATGGGACTCTCATCTTATCTTCAAAACAATGTTTTAGTTGATTAATCATTAACCCGTAGGCTCCCCTCTGAGGTGAAAACTATAGAACAATGATCTATGAAGATGACTGGAAAAAGAAAAAAAAAAAAATCAAAAAAATATTTTCAAAGAATTTACAAGTAAATAATAAATGGTTTCATTAAGTTTTATACTCCCCTGTGGCATTACAATTGTACATCTTTGACTTTTAATAATTTTGTATCTACTCATGTTCAGAGAACATAGTTTGTGGAATTTATGTTCTTAATCTACTTGATCATATTCAATTTCTGTTTAATTTCTCAGAATTTCTACTATGTAACTCCATAAATGAACAGCCTGTAGAGAATCTATAAATTTTAGACCCGAAGACACTCTTAGAAATTATCCAATTGAATTCCTTCACCTTATGGATCTTTTGTGTTCTTTAAAAAAGCGTGAATGCAATTTTAAGAAAAGATAAAGATTTTGGTAAATCAACGCTGCCAGTGGAAGAATACAGCATTCTGTGGATACTAAATCACATTTTTTTTCAGTTCTCCAAGCTTCACCCACTGTTGTAAAATTCTGCATTAGTGTCCACCACGCACAGTTTATCATAGTGCCAAGAGCACACTGAACATCGAGTTCATTTGCACAGAAAAGCTTAAAATCTCTCAACTTTTAAGGTTCAATGTGCAGACCTTGGATAGCATTATTTTTAATTAACTCAGATTCCCCTACATTTTACTCATCCTTTTTTACGTAAAATGCAGTGATTTGTGACACCTTTCATTAATGACATTTGCTATACTCTGTGATCTAGGCAAATATTACTCATCATTGGTCAGTGAAACAGAATGAAAATAAAACCATTTAAATGAAACAGATGGACTATTCAATGACAGAAAACAGTAACTCTGAGTTGACCACATTCAAAGACCGGTCAAGTCTCACTGCACCATTACCAAAGACATCACCCACTGACCCCACGTACTTCTGCTACAGATAAAAACTGATCAACTTTTCTGAAGATATCTGGGACTCTACATTTCATTATTGTTACTATTCTTGTGTCAAGAAAAATCAAGGCATCTGTCTGAATGTCACTGTTAAGCTTGCAGAGAAGTGTATTCTATCACAGCATAAATACCGTGCCAGAAAAATGTAAATTTCACAAATCTTCCAAATCCTTTTCACTTGAGGTCACGTTCCAATTGGTGATGTTCCTGACAATGCAAGATCTCTGGTGACAAACAGAGAAAAGCAAAGACTGGTAGTAAATGTTTCTTACCAGCAGGCTGCCATGATTTGAGTCAATTATCTTGGGACAACTATCCTCAGCATCTGAAAGAATCTTTAGAGGAACAGGAAGATGGCGGGTGTTTTCAGGGCAGGTGCAGGCCACAACCAGGCCAATTACAACATAAAAGAGAAGAGGGGAAGAGAGAATTAGGTGCACCCGCATTCTCATTTTCCAGGCAGGCTATGGTTGTGACAGAGGCATGCACTTAGCCCAAAGAAAGAAGGCAAAGGGCTCCCATCGTACCTTATCAGGGTCCCTGATGAAATAAGTCAACGGTAAAAGGGATCTCCAGCCAAGGTTTCAGATCTAGCAGAAACTGGTATCCATCAGAGCTGGGAAGACCCCCGGATGACCCACACTTCATTAACATTCGGGGGCACAGAAGAGACACCACCTTATTTCAGACACTTAAGAACTTTAACAAAGTTTCAGAATTGAAGTTCAAAACCCCTACAAACAACTTAGATGGAATTCTACTTAAAGACCCTGAGAGGAAACCTAAAACAAGAGCACGCACAGATTCTGGTGGGGGGCGGGGGGGGCTATAGGAGAAAGCACGCTGGAGTGACACCTTCCAGGAAGACTAATGCCGGGCAGGACGGAAAGAGGGCAGAATCGAGTATCACAGAGCCATGAAGAGGAGTCCATGACTGATGCATGCTACAACATGGATGAACCCAGGAAACTTCATGCTAAATGAGAGCAGTCAGTTACAGCAGGCTTCGTGGTGCAGGACTCCATTTATGTGCAATAGCCGGAACAGGCAAATCCACAGAAACAGAGACTAGACTAGTGGCTGTCAGGGGCCGGGGGGAGGGGCGGCGGGGAGGTGAGTGCTGACGGGTACACGGTTGCTTCTGGAGGTGAATACATTCTGGAATCAGATAATGGTGATGGCTGCACAACTCCATGAATATACTAAAAACCACTGATTTGAACACTTGAAAGGTGAATTTTACGATATGTGAATTATACTTCTTTCTTTAAAAAGAAGGTAAGGATGTTAGCATGGATCTTACAGGAGAGACATCAGAGTTCAAGTCCACCGTAAGCTGATTCCAAAGAACCAAATCACACAAAATATACAGTCACATTACTGCAGTGTTAATGAAAATCAGTGTGAAATATCAAAAAAGGCGTAAGAATGCAGACAGTGAAATTATTTCTCAACAACAGACCTTCCCCTGAACTGAGAAAGCCCCAATCACAAGGTGGTTGGCTACCAATCGCCATCCCCAGCCTCCAGGTAAGAACCCAGACAGGACAGAGGGCCATTATCAATCCAGTTAGATCTAAATTTGCTTTTTTCCTTTTTTTAAAATTTATTTATTTGAGAGAGAGACAGAGAGAGCATGAGAGAGGGGGGAGGGGCAGAAGGAGAGGGAGAAAGAATCTCAAGCAGACTCCCCGCAGAGCACAGAGCCAGATGTGGGGCTCGATCTCACAACCCTGAGATCATGACCTGAGCCGAAACCAAGAGTCCGATGCCCAACCGAATGAGCCACCCAGGTGTCCCACATCTGAATTCGTTTTAGTGCAGAGGCATGTTCTCAATGGATTGCACTCTACAGATGTTAATAGGCAAATATTTAAAAGGAAGAAAAGTAATTAAAATCCAGACATTTTCCCTACCTGGAGGGAGAAACAATAAGTTACAGTTCTCTCCCTCTCTACCACTGACCATGATTTTGTCCAAGTTACCAGCAATTTAATGTGTCTCTGTGCCTTAATTTACCCAGCTGTGAAAGTAAAATGATAATAACACATCTCTGCTCCATCATGGTGATGTTAAGGGGTAATTAATGCCTTTAAGGTTCTTTGTGATCTTTGGATTTGAGTCAGCCTATCATTACGAAGCTTTAACAAACACCTTCTCTGCAGCAGTCAAGACCTGATGCTATTTAAAGAGGTAATGAGATTTGCTGCAAAACCAAAATGGAATGCTTGACCCATTACTTTGCTTTTTTCACTTTGCAAACTTTTGTAAGAAATGCATGTAGTCCTTTCCATTGGTGCTTTAAGCCTATTAAATAACTGAATTTCAGAGGGAAAAAAAAAAGCTAAACTGTTTTGTCAGATCCTTCATTTCCAGAGTTGAGGAAACAGGAGTTAGAGGAACCCGCCCAAGGTCAGGCACAAGGTCAGAGCTAGAATCCAGATCCCTTTACTGCAGATCCGGTCTTGTATAAATGTTACTACCCTCAAACTAAACTTCAAACACATCTCACTATCAGCACTGACCTACAGTGGTAATACAGACTGTTCCTTTTTAGTTGTGGCTTTGGTTTATCTGCCAAAAGAATCCCATGTCGTGGGCACCAATCAGCCCATGGAAGTTACAGAGCAGCACAGACTGGGTTGTGAGCTGTTCTCCTGGGACAAGCAGCCACTCACTGGAGCTGGGGCATACGGTTTGGCGAGCAGCATCCCCGGCCATCCCAGAGCCCCCCGCCCCCGCCACACACACACACACACATGCAGATGAGCAGAGTCTTCAGCTCTGAGACAGTCTCAGCACACATCCCCTGTAGTCAGATTTCTAAAGAAGAAAATTGGGAAGCTTCTAGGTGTGCTCCAGGATTCATTTTATCCCCAGAATCCACTCTGAGGAACACCACCTTTACGTCACGTTAAGAGACTCCTATGAACCTTCTTTTCACTTAATAGATATTTGAGGGAAACACGTGCTATTCCCAAGAACGGCGCTAGCTGCCCTGTCTTAAAAATCTTGGTATTCCTCAGGGCGCCTGGGCGGCTCAGTGGGTTAAGCGTCGGACTCTTCATTCTGGCTCAGGTCATGATCTCAGGGTGGTGGGATCCAGCCCCGCACTGGGCTCTGCCCTCAGGGCAGAATCTGCTTGTCCCTCTCCTTCCCCCTCTGCCTCTCCCCTCTGCTTGTGCTCTCGCTCTAACAAATACATAAATCTTAAAAAAAAAAAAAAAAAAAAAAGTCCTCAAGGTCCCTGTTTTTCTTTTACTTTTTTTTTTAAAGATTTTATTTATTTGAGAGAGACAGCAAGCGAGGGTGTGCATGAGAGAGAGCAGGAGCCGGGGGAGGGGCAGAGGGAGAGGGAGACTCCCTGCTGAGCGGGGAGCCCGACATGGGGCTCGATCCCAGGACTCCGGGATCATGACCCGAGCCAAAGGCAGACGCTTAACCCACTGAGCCACCCAAGCACCCCAAGGTCTCTGTTTTTCAAGGGATTTTCAATCTAGTAGGTAAATTAGGATAAGTACACAGTAATACTGCAAGGCAATAAATCTTAACTTCCATATCAGATTTACAGACAAAATGTTTTCAGAGTTCAAAAGAGGAAGAGTCCAAGATCCCCCCAAGGTGACATGGAGGCAGCCCCCTATTTCTCAGAGAATACAATCCCAAAGTGTGAAAACTGGGTTTATAGGTTCTGTGAAGACTTCTATTCCCAGGGATCCAAACAAATTATAAAATTTCTATTTATAGTCACCTGATACATACCTGAATCTTCTCCTCCTCCTTCCCCACTGAACACATACTGGCCTCCTGAAGATCAAAGAATATCCACACGGGGCCACGGGCTCGGGGCTGGCACACACGTCATGACTGGCATTTTTGGGTCATACGTATTAAGCTTATGAAACCTAGGCTTCTTATCAACATTTTTCAGCTTTTTCTCGACTGTTCTTGTGACATGACAATGACACAATTCAGTAGACATCCAAATAATTCTGCTAATACTACCATGCAAAGATGCCTCAACTTCACAGAAGTGTGATGTGGTCATTCATCAACCGAAACATTAAAGTCAGAATTAATTCACAAATGGCAGTTTCGGAGTAATTAGTGTTGGGAAGGTAAATGTAGAAAAGCTGAGAACAGCAAGCTTAGAAGCTTCTAAGTGCTTCCCTGGAAATTCCAGATTCTACAGGAAGCCTGCTGGGAGATTTGGGAGGAAAGGGCATTCTGTACACCGCTCCACATGGACTGCGTCTGCCCACTCACCGGGGCAGCTGGCCAGGGCTCTGCACAAGACACAAAATAATTTTGCTAGTAATTTCATATGTCTCTTTCCAAATAAGTTTTCCCAGAGCAATTAACAGGTAATAAAACTGGATAATTTGAATTTGGTCATGGTTTCCCATAACATGTTAAAGATGTTAACGACGGGCACCTGGGTGGCTCAGTCGGTTAAGCAGCTGCCTTCAGCTCAGGTCGTGATCCCAGGGTCCTGGGATCGAGCCCCGCATCAGGCTCCCTGCTCAGCGGGAAGCCTGCTTCTCCCTCTCCCACTCCCCCTGCTTGTGTTTCCTCTCTCGCTGTGTCTCTGTCAAATAAATAAAATCTTTTAAAAAAAAAAAAAGATGTTAATGACAAAAGTGGGGGGGAGGGATAAAAGGATTTATATGGGGACGCCTGGGTGGCTCAGTCGGTTAAGCAGCTGATTCTTGATTTCAGCTCAGGTCATGATCTCAGGGTCATGAGATCGAGCCGAGCATCGGGCTCTGCACGGAGCATGGAGCCTGCTTGGGATTCTCTCTCCCTACGCCTCTGCCTCTCCCCCAGCTCAAGTGCACATGAATGCTCTCTTTCTCTCAAAAAAAAAAAAAAGGATTCATATGAGAACGGACAATTTATAAATAGATAATCAGAGCTGAGAACTGTAGGATCAGAAATAAATTTATAAGATACAACAAATCATAACTCAATTGACTGAAATGAAAGGAATTAATTTGCTGCACTATTTCAAACGTCATCGTTTTCTCATAAACAAAGATGTTTTTGCCCCTATACTGTGAGTGAAAACCTTTAAAGTAGGCAAGTTGTCATTCAAATCTCCTCCCCTTCCCTTTGTATGTTGTTAATTTTGATGAATTTTATGTATGGGCTTTCAGTATAAGTCATTTTAAAACCATTTTGGAAGCAGGTGGAATATTCGCCTAAACACAGAGGCTTAACACAAGGTGTTCCAAAGTCAACTCCTGGTCTTCCCCCAAAACTGCTCCACCAGCTTCCCCAGCTTCGTTGATGGCAATTCCTTCCTCACAGTCGCTCAAGGCCAAACCTGGGAGTCACCCTTGCCTCTTCTCCTTCCTCGACGCCCGCACTCGATCTCTGGGCAAGCTCTGTTGTGTGTACCTCCCCTGCTACCACGGAGTGCGAGGGCACCATCATGCCCCCCCTGCAAAAGCCTCAAAGCACCCTTGGCCTCCTACAGTCTCTTCTCAATAGTTAGTGATCCTCTGAAAACCCCGGTCAGATCATGTCACTTCTCTGCTCCAAAACATGGGACGTCCCCTCATTTTCCTCAAGACCTCGAACTGGCTTATCAAGTCCTCCCTGATCCTGCCTCACATGTCCTCCTGGGCCTCACCTCCCATTGCTTGCCAGTCCCCTTGCTCTTCCCCAGGCACGCTGGGCTACTTGCTGATCCTTAACCATGCCGCTTACATCCCCACCTCGGGGCACTTGTTCCCTCCGCCGGGCAAGCTTTGCTTCCAGATGTCCGCAAGGCTCCATCCCTCGTGTCCAGCTTATTCCAAAGCCTCGGTCTTACCCACAACTGCTGGTGCCCGAGTTCCAACGGCCACCTGCTCCCGGCTCTACTCCTGGTCCCTCTGCCCCCGATCTTTGTTTTTCCATCACACTTACCACCTGTTAGTACACTATGTAATTTACTTGTTATGTTTGTTGCTTATATGGATTTCCACGCACTGAAATGTCAGGTCCATGTGCTGAGGGAGTTTTAACCTGCTGTGTTCACCGATCTATCTCCAGCACCTCTAAAAACAGCGCCTGATACAGAACAGGCGGCCACTGGATATTTGTTCAATGAGTAAATTAAAGTAAAAAAAGAGAGAGAGAGAGAGAGACCCCCTTAATTTCTCTGCTTGGCCTCAGGCACTCTTCATGAGCAAGGAGTACTCACAGAATACAATCCCAGGGGCTTGAACAGGGGGTAAGAACAGGGCACGTCTCACGTCATAGACAACTTAAGTGTCTGAGTTCAGGATGAAGATTAAAATTAAGCTTCGTAGTTCGTTGGCCAACTTCATGGAAAAAACAATTCTCAAAGTCACATTTCTTTAAAGCACCATGAATTCAGCCTCCTAAACAAAGCCACAATTCCCCTTCTCAGCCACATGTTGTATCTTCTGCACTTGAAACAAACCACATTTTAGATATAATGCAAGCCTTAGCATCTCGCTGAAAAATAAAGTTAATATTGGAAACACAAGACCTTGGAGGGGTTTTTTTTTTTTCTTTTTTAGAGCTTAAGCCCTGTCATTCCCATATCCTTGATTCATTCATTCCTACATTTGAGCAAATCTTTATTGAGTGGCTCCACTTATGGGTCTGGTGACTTATTAGTGATAAAATTCAAGAGACCCTGTGCTGAGGAAGGACAGTTACCCCTCCCAACCTCAGCGCTCTGGTGGAGAGAAGCACAGGGATGCCCTGCCACCACAGTGCCGCCCACCCCTCAACCCCAGCCCTGCCTGGCCCACGAATGTTTACTTCTCAGTGGCTGATCACCAGCTTCAGGGCCCCTCCCCTCCCCCGCAGCTCCCCACCACCTGGCTTCCCCACGAGACCCTTTGTGACCTGGCCCTTGCTCACCAGTCCAGTCTTATCTCCTCCATCTTCCCTATTCGCACCTTACCTTCCAAAAACCCTGATTTACTCACACACATCTCCCCTCAGCAAGACCCTGACCCCCACCCTCTGCAACTTCTCTCTGCCCAGAATGCACTCTGCTTTCTTCAGGGTTTAACAAAAGTGAGACTGTCCCTCAGAGGTGGCCCTGGGAACCTGGAACATGCGTTCTCGCTGCCCTTTATGTACTGTAACAGTCCTTCTCAGTGTGGTCTGTCAACTTCTGGGGCCACTGGGACCCTTTCAAGTGACCTACAAGTTCAAAAGTATTTTCAGTAATAATTGTAGATGTTATCTGCCATTTTCTCTCTGAGGACATCTGCAACGGGAGTGCAAGGCAGTCGTGGGTAGATCTGCTCGTGATGTAGCGCACGTCAGAGCAGTGGCACCCACTGTTACTCGTCACCGCTAACTCCATTACTGCACACTTCCATCGAGAACATGCTGGCATCCATTAACAACATCCCCAATGAAGCAGTAAAAATGGCTGACTCCACTAGAACTCAACCCTTGGGAACATGTTTGAGAAGTACCCATACAGCTCTTATGCAATGGTTGTTGCAAGAAAATGCACTTACACCATTGTGTTGCAAGCTGAGCTAGCTTTTTTTTTTTTAACAAAACAATTTTTACTAAAAAAAAAAAAAAAAAACAAATGACAAAATATTTTCTTTAAAACGAACAAAGTGTGGGGTACCTGGCTGGCTCAGTTCGTAAAGCATGCAACTCTTGATCTCAGGGTCATGAGTTCAAGTCCAACACTGGGTATAGAGCCTACTTAAAAATATTTTTAGAAAATGAAAACATAAAATGAACAAAGTGAGCCTGACACTTCCAAGGAAAAAATGGACGGTATTGTAGATATAATTCCAACTTTGTAGCAAAAATTCAAATCCTGGAAAACGTGTCCACCACTGTGAGCTTGATAGCTTCCCAACACATCAAGGCTTTTCCACAAGAAACTGATGGTGATATTAATGAATGTGATTTTAATGTTGCGTAATGAAACATCCATATTTGAAAGATCTGCATAACCTAGCAACCCAATGTTTCCAAATAACCATTGCACATTACAAAATCACATAACTAAAAGATCCATTCAAAGTGTAAGACAGGCCAATGGACTTTAATCGGAGCAAGTAGGAAGGTCTACGAACCGTGTTTCAGAACCCACATGCAACTCACCTTCAAGGAACTACCACTTGTTGAGTTTTGGTGTAATATTAAAGATGAATATCCACAATTATCTGAAAGATTATTAAAATACTCCTCTCTTTGCCAACTATGAAAGATTATTAAAATACTCCTCTCTTTGCCAACTACATTATCTGTGTGAGGTTGGATTTTCTCCAAATCACTGTCACAAAAACAAGCATTTGCAATAGGCTGAATGCAGATGCTGATATAAAACCCAGCTGTCTTCTACTAAGACACACGTTAAAGAGACTACAAAAATGTAAAACAATGCTATTCTTCTCACTGATTTTTTTGTTTGTTTGGAGAATTAGTTCATTAAAAATATGCTGTGTTAACATGAAATGGATTCGTTGTTACATGAAAATAAATTTTAATAAATACTTTTTAAATTTCTTGGTTCAAATTTCTTTTAAAGATTTTATTTATTTTAGAAAGAGACAGTGTGAGTGGGGGGAGGGGCTGGGGGAAAGGGAGAAGCAGAGAATCTCAAGCGACTCTGTACTGAGCACAGAGCCCAACACAGGGCTCCATCTCACGACCCTGAGATCATGACCTGAGCCGAAACCAAGAGTTGGACACCCAACCAACTGAGCCACCCAGGTGCCTCTCAGGTTAAATTTCTAATATAGTAAACACTGATAGATATAATCCACATAACAAAAGCCCTTTGGGGTCCCTGATAATTTTTCACAGTAAAGGACCTGGATACCGACAAGTTTAGGAACTATAGGACTAGCGCTGTTAGGATGGCGGATAATGATTGTTGGCTGTTCATGCATTTGCCCCAACTCCACTGTAGCGGCCTGAAGGTGGAGCTATGGCTCTTTATTTTTGTACCCCAGCCATCAAACACAGTGCTTGACACATAAATACAAATTTATTATCTTATATTTCTGGAGGTCAGAAGACTGAAATGGGTCTGCCTGGGCCATATTCCACCTGGAGGCTCTAAGGGAGAATCTGTTCCCATGTCTCTGCAACTTCTAGAAGCTGCACGCATTATTTCGCTCACAGACCCATATCACTCCAATCTGCTTATGTCACTACATCTCTGATTCTGACTCTCCAGCCTCTGTTTTACAGCCCACCCAGATAATCCAGGATAATCTCTCCATCTCAAGATCCTTAATCCAATCACATCATTGAAGTTCCTTTTGTCATGTAAATTGTTTTTGCCATATTCACAGGTTCCGGGGATTAGGATGTGGACATTCTTGGCAGGGATTTATCTGCCTACCATAGCCATGGACGAAGATATTTCAATAAAACAGAGCAGAAAAATGCCCCACAATTTTCCCCAACATTTAAGAGTCTCCAGACCGGAATGAGAAAGAAACTAAGAACAATGATTACCTCTGGGTGAGAAAGTGGGTGGCTAAGTACAGAGTGGGAGAAATTCATCTATTTTATTCAGTTAAATGCTTATATGGTCTTTGCTATGTGCCACTATCTAGTTCTTTCCAAATATTAGCTCATTAATCCCATAAAAACCCTCGACTAGTTTACAGTTGCAAACACTAAGCACAGGTTAAGTGGCATGCCCAACCAAGGTCCCACAGCTGGTCACAGACCTGGAGCAAGACTGCCCCCAAGTTGCATGCATAGTAGCCTCACTCTTAACCACTTCCCCACACAGCTCTGACTGTTGAGCCCTTCGCACTGCTGGGATTACCGACCCAAACAGTGAAAGACACGGTCACAACACAGCTGTCTCTAGAAGTGAAAGCTCCAGAGGAGATAGCCCCACATGGTCCTTCCTGATGGTCTCAATTCCTTCACAGGAAGGAGAAAGTCAGCAGTGTAATTCACTTCCAAGCCCATTACAAAGAACCAACATGGAAACGCAGACAAGCATCATTCAGCAATCAGTACTCATGATAGACACAGGAACAGTCAGAGCTTTTTTTTCTTTTCTATAACAGCCTATAGAGCTTCCTCTTTCCAACCACACCTAACAGTTCCAGGCTCACTCGGCCTGCATGGGAGATGAGATTTGACCCAGTCCTCCCAAAATCTCAAAGGGCTAGTAAAAGGGACATCGCCCATAGAAATTTCATACAGTGTTTCTCAGAGAAATTCTTTAGATTTTTACCTGAAAGATGAATTTCCATTTACGATTAGGAGAGATAATATAAGACTGGTTTTTAACTCAAAATGCGGGCAAACTTTATTTACCAGCTCTCCCCTCAGTTCCAACAATGCCTCATCCTCCTTGCTATGGGGCACCCCGTACCACAAGTCAGCAGGGCACCCCCCCAATGACCACTGTGAGGACCACACCATTCCTGGCCATGGCTTCACATGCTGAGGAGCACTTTAGTTTTATAGGATACCTATGGTAATTCATTTATTCATTCTTTCCCAAGAAAAAAACATTTATTTGAGTATTTTTTTTGCAAGGTCTTCTGGTCATTAAAAACAATGACCAATGACCTGGGTAGCTCATTCGGTTAAGCATCTGCCTTTGGCTCAGGTCATGATCCTGGGGTCCTGGGATTGAACCCCACATCGGGATCCCTGCTTGACGGGGAGTCTGCTTCTCCCTCTCCCTCTGCCCCTCCCCTGAGCTCATGGGTAAGCTCGCTCTCTGTCTCTCTCTCTCTCAAATAAATAAATAAAAATCTTTTAAAAAAAGAAAATAAGTGACCAGACAAATCCTCTGCCTTTTGCTCAAGGCAGGAGAAAGTAATGCAGTACTCGCCAGTTTTTCTGGTTTTAGTTGTTTGTTTTTTTCAGATACAGGCCAGGACATGTTACAAATTCCTGCAATTTAAGGGTTTTCTACAATCTGGCCCCAACAGGCTTTCCAATTTTATTTCCCATTCACACACTAGGCAGGTGAGATCTAAGTGCTGTATGTGAAACGTCCTCCAGACCTCACACTACACACCCCCCCACAGGAAACTGTCCAGCTGCGGTGCTCAAGGCAAACGCTAACCTTTCCCCCATTTCTCATGCCTCTTTTGGACCCTTTGCTCAAAATAAACAGAAAAATCAGTGGGATTTCTACCCTATGAGCTGGACGACTTCTCTCTTTATTGAAAAGATTTTTTTAATAGTGAATTATTATCTACAAGCGTTTTACTTTTCCATTCAAAGATAAGCTTGAGGATAGAAAACAATGTCTAATTCAGCTTTACGTATCTGCAACATTTAGCAGAACGTTATTGCTTACTTGTTAAATAAACAAGTGACTAAATGAAGGGCGAGGAATGAGAAAAGGGGACCAAACGCCCCAACAACACTAAGCTTGGCAAGAGAGTTCGTACCCAAGGTCTGTAACTCCCTGCTCTGCTCACAGAAAACCACCCGCTCATGTCCACCAATGAAACTGACAAGGACCTTCAGCACCATTATCGGCAACACAGACTCTGAGACCAACGTTCTGTGCCCTGGCAAAAGCGGTCTATTTCTCACTCTTATTTTAATTTTTTTAAAAATTTTTTTAAAAGATTGTATTTATTTATTAGACAGAGAGAGTGCACAAGCAGGGGGAGCGGCAGAAGGAGAGGGAGAAGCAGGCTCCCCGCTGAGCAGGGCACGATGAGGGATGATCCCAGGACCCTGGGATCATGACCTGAGCTGAAGGCAGACACTTAACTGACTGAGCCACCCAGGCGCCCCTTCTTTTAAATTTTTTAATGTACCAACCATCTTTAGGAACCCCTCTGTTTTTACACCTGGGGATCTGGGGCATCAGCCAGCTCCCTGCAGTAACAGCAGTTACACATACAAACAGCATTCCCTGAGCTCAGTGCTGTTCGTCATCCTACACCAGACTACGGAAGCCAAAATGCCCTCATCCTCATCAACAGGAAATCAGCGGGTGTGCCACATCAGAGCCGGCTCTGTAACTGCACCCCCCTGCCCCCCGCCCCTGGTGAGAAGCTGTGTGAGGGACACATACAGTCCCAGGAGCAATTCCTTCCAAACAACAAATCTGCATCTAAGTGGCTTCTGGTAGCTTGAAGATCTACACTCCTCATACATCAATTCAGAACGAGAGTGATTCAGCGCCGGGCATGGAATTAAAAAAAGAACCTCAGGCTGCAATTACCTTCATCGTCGGGTCAGCACTGCTGGGCGGACGCGGTCTGAGTGGGAGCAGGAACCCAGGTCCTCTCTCTTCTGTCCCCTGTGAGTCCCCGACACTCACAGCACAGTGTTAATTGCCGTTTACAGACAGAGACTACATTAAGGCCACAATGGGCTCCCTGCTGAAAGACTTGGTTCAGAAACTCTAGGCCCCATAGGACTCTCTCTAAAAAGCTGCTGGAATTTCTGAAAGATGGCATACCCGAGAAAAGGGGTTTTCAATATAAACTTCAAAAAACAGCATCCACAAGAATCCGGGATGATCAGGGGCTGGCCCGCCCAAGCCCTTCCGTGGCGGCCCTGTTGGCTCAAACCTGTTGGCTTGAAACTAACACCAGCCTCGCTGGGGGATTCCAGCCACAACATTAATCTGTCTACAGTCAGTCCTTACAGATGAGATCTCCACTCCAGTCAAAGACAGCCTATACACGTTTCCTCTCTTTCTACTGCGGATAACCCGAGCAGAAAGAGGCAAGAATCAAATGGTCATTCACATCCAAGGAAACCAAGGAACTAACACATCAGTTCTAGATGCGCTCCTGTCTGCTCCACTCTTCACAGAGGATCACAGGAAGGTCACAGGAAGCCCGTGACTACGGTTAGTTCTTGGCTCCCCGTGGACTCAATTTGCTGAATGGGCCTGCGTCTCCTGAGGGCGGGCTACTGCACAAATGAGCTGAGCTCACAGGTCAGCTGGCTGCATTCTGAGCCACTCAGGACAGTGGTGGTGGTCTGGGGCATATAATCCCCCCACCGAGAGTAACAACACGCAAACACAACAGCTATCACTTGCTGAGAACTTCACACAGATGATCTCATTTAACCCTCAAACCCTTGGCACACAAGGGTTCAAGAAAGGGTAGGACCTACCTCTCAGGGTCAGCCCCACCTCCCTTTAGACTAATGCCCCCTTCCCCTCCCCCCCCCACCTTGGGGGCCACATGAGGGAGCCGGGTTAACAATGGAGCTTGCACTACCCCCAGACCTCCTGCAGGGGGCTCTCTGACGGCCGGACCCAGGAATATGCATTTTCCCAAGGTCAGCCAGCGAGTTTTCAGCATCAGGAAGTTTGAGAACCATTTTCCTAACCAGGGTACTTATCAATGAGTCTCAAATGCCAGTAGGATGCTTCTTATCTAGAAAAGCAAAGACGCGGAATAGCAAGCCACAGTCCTTGCCCAGGCTCCTCAGAACCTGCTACTCTTGCCGGCACTTTTTTCAGTCAGATACGTAAATAAGGAGGGTGTTTTGTTCTGCTCTAACCTGATCAAGAGACTAAAGCTAACAAATATAAATTTCTGGATACCTGACCAAAACCAAAAGAAGACCAAAAAGCCCTAAACCCAATGTAGCTTATTCCTAGGGCCTCACATGTTTTAAGCACCCAGTATGGAATCAGTAAACCTTCATCATGGACAGTCAAGATATGCCCAAAACAACCCTGCAGTTTCTTCCTTTACCTTCTTACATTCTTATGTTTCTATTTAAACAAAACAAAACAAAAAAAGTCTTCCCTTCCAGAGCATCAGCTGTTTGTTTTTTATTAACAGAGGACTGGCTTCTCTGGAAAACAAAATGGGAAAATCTTCCTTCGTTTCAAGTACTGGGCTGGGCATGCCTCTGGTAATGTCCAGGGAACACAAAATTGAGGGGAAGGCAGACTCTCACTTCTGAGTATAACTCAAAGTTGACTGAAAAATTGTTTATCAAAGTCATTTAAGTTCTTTCCTTTGTGTAATTTTTAACCTTAGCAAGAAAATGGGACTACCATTTTCTGGTTCACTGCCAAAGTAAAGCAAGGTAATTTTTCATAAAACATCAAGCTGCACAGGAGAGGGAAGACGAGAATCCCGTTTTTGGAATTCCTGACACGTAAGGAGCTGGGCCAGACACATATAAACGTGGACTTCCTTAGAGTGACCTATTCCGGTGAGGGGTGAAACCGTATCTTCCAGGTGAGAAATCAAGGCTCCGTGTCTCCATATGGGCTCCCCCATAAGCAGAGTCCAAGCCAAGGACGTGGGTTTACAAGTTTATTTGGAAGGTGATCCCAAGAAGCCCAAGGGAAGGCACAGGGAAGGTGAGACCGAGAGGGGAGAAAGCCCATAAAAGGTGTGAAAACGAGGTTGCTATGTGCACGTGGGGCTCAGTTTTACCAGGACCCCCTGCTGAATCGTGGTAAGCACCACAGAACTGTCCCCGTGGGGGGCAGGAAGCTCGGGGTCCCCCACCAGCACCCATGCTTCCCCGGCTGAGGGCTACCCCGAGGCCGCACCCGTGCAAGCACAGCCAGGACTCGAATCCAGGTGGGACTCACAGGCCTGCGTGCCCGTCACCTCACCTCACGTGCCACCTCACCTCTCCTTTCACCCACGCAGGCTCCCGAGCACAATCTCGATACTATGCACAAATGAGGGACTCACGCTTTTTCTTCTATCTTCCAATTTCCGCCCCCCACCCCTTCTTTTCTTTTCCCCCAACCTTAAAAACACAGAGTCGTCCTTCTGAGACGTTCACTCATAGGGGTCTTCTTCCTGCACAAGCTTTCGCTTCAAAAAGAAAATAAATTCTGTATTTGCAAAGTGTGTGGGGAAGCCACCCATCACGGCTGTTTTGTTTTCAAGGCAGGCACATTACTGTGGAACAGTGAGGGACACAGAGAACAGAACTGCAGGCAGAAGGGTGGTGGGGCACTCCCGGGGACAGTGATTCAGCGCCCCCCACCAGACACACGGCCTCGCCAGGAAACCAGGGGGGCCGGGGGGGGGGGGGGGTGTACGGCTCTCCTGTCTGTCCTGGCTGCAGCAGAGCACTGGGCAGGGCAGGATGAGTGGAGGGATGCGCTGTAACCCTGTGGGGACCTGCAGGACGCCCAGCTATGGAAAAGCCCTGCGGGTCCGACTAGCCAAGCCATCTCTATACACAGACATCAGCAGCGCTCAGATAAGTTATACAAGCTTTCCACCATCAGAATGGCTCCCTGGGGTAATATAATGGCTATTTTTTTTTTTTTTTAAAGATTTAATTTACTTATTTGAGAGAGACAGACAGACACAGCATGAACGGGGGTGGGGGGCGGGCAGAGGCAGAAGCAGGCTCCTCGCTGAGCAAGGAGCCCGAAGTGGGGCTCGATCCCAGGACCCTGAGATCATGACCTGAGCCGAAGGCAGATGCTTAACAGACTGAGCCACCCAGGAGCCCCATATAATGGCTATCGGACCCAGGACCTCTTGAATTGTTTCCACGCAAAACAAACAAAAAGGGGTAAATAGGCTTAGCTGACCTGCTTGATCCTTAACTATTAAAAAAAAAAAAGGTAAATTTACCATTTTTGCTGCTTTCTATAGAAATTCATTCCTGCAGTACCAAAAGTGTTATAGACTCTGCAGTAATTTCTTATTATGATAAAATACACAGAGATATAAAGGGCAGTGAATGTATCCCTCAAGAATAATGAATCCAGCGAATGGACACATGCATGTATTATCTGGAATGCTCAGGCCCGTACCAGAGCCCAGGCTCACTGAGTGATGGCCCTAATATAACCAAGTAATTAATTAGTTCCACCATGATTTTTGCTTTATGATATCCACTTTCATATGCCAATAGTCAATTTAATGGCATTTTAAATTGGAGTGAAGCCCCAAGAGAAAAAAGCACTATATACCTTATTGAATCACAAATCTTACATCTGATTTTTTAATCCCAAAAATGACCTAATAAACTTGCTTTATAATTAAATCTATCTGAACAACTCCTCTTTTTGTGTTTTTCATTCATTTCTAGTAATCATGCAGAGATTTCAATTGGAAATCCATTATCACTGCAATTAAGTATAAATGTTCCTTTGTGTGGGGGAACCTGGGTGGCTCAGTCCATTGAGCATCCGACTCTTGGTTTCAACTCAGGTCGTGATCTCAGGGTCGTGAGACTGAGCCCCACATCAGGCATGGTGCTCAGTGCAGAAGCCTGCTTGAGATTCTCTCTCTTCTCCCCCTGCCCCACCCCCTAAATAAATAAATAAAATCTAAAAAAAATTCCTTTGTGTGCACTTAACATAAACACCCTATGCTCTCTGTCTCATGTCAGAGCTTGACCAGCTTCCTCCAGGAATACAGAGAGAAACTACAGGTTTTCAGTAATAGCTGGAGCCTCTGATTTACTTGCCTGCAACACATGAATTATGCATGAATTAATAAAGTCAGAAATCCAGACCTTCAGATTATTTCCTCATGTGGAAATTTTACCTTTAGAAAAATAAGCTGGCATACAACTTTTCATTTTTAAGCCTTGCCAAAATTTTAAAATTTATGACCTACGTGAAAAGTTCGCAGTCTATTGAGAAAGCAGTCACTTAACAAAAGAGGTAAAGAATTATGAGACTGAGTTACTACCTACGGGGCTGAGGCACCTACAAAAGAGGTAAAGAATGAAACTGTATCAACGTTTCTAAGAACCCAAAAGATTGCTACAAAATGGTTTTTTGCCTTAGATTCAACTGAATAGAAAATCAAACTCTGTCATTTATGTTGGCTTTCATCTACCTTCAATCACAAAGCAATTACAATACAAAATTATCCTGGGTGATTTTTTTTTTTTTAAAGATTCTGCTATTTTAAAGGATATTCTTTTGTACAGAAATTTATTTTCTATTTTCATGAAAGTGTTATAATTTCCACAGTGCATGAAATTTTGATTAAATCTACTGGGTTGACATCTGTGTTCTTCTGCTAATAAATGAGAAAACATTCTTTGAACAGCCTAAATAATCTAAGTTTGCAAGCAAAATATACAGCCTAAAATTATCAGCTGTTGATACCAGCAACGAAGAAGGAAGAAAGAACACAGCCTTACCATTGGTTGTATTCTTTTTAAAGTTATCCAGGAACTCCTCCAGAAGCTGGGACTGGTTCGGAGGGGGCAGCAGACTCTTCTGGTCCCTTGAGAACAGGTCACTGTCTGACCAGGACGAACACAAGGTACCTTTTGTGTCTGGTGGCCGGGCAATCAGAGTGAGCCCAACGCTCTGCTCAGAAAACAAGGCTTCCATCTGCTTCAGGTCAAGATCAGACACAGCTTCCCCATTTAAGGTCACGATTTCGTTGCCCTTTCTCAACCCTGAGAACAGGAAAAGGAAACAAAAGGGAGAGAAGAGAGATTACTGAGAGAAGTATTTTAACATGAAGGTAAAGGACAGCCACAAATTCAAAGCATGTATTCTCAGGGACCATCCTGCTGCTGTCTTCAAAGCAAAGCCCAAAACGCACAGTATCCGGATGCTGCTGATAACGCATTTCAGCTCTCTCAAAACTGGGATTAAAAGGAACAGTTTGGGGTTTTGGTTTTTGGGTTTTTTTTGTTTTTTTTTTTAAGTAAGCTTTTTGCCCAACGTGGGGCTTAAACTCACGACCTGGAGATCAAGAGTAGTGTGCTCAACGGACTGAGCCAGCCAGGTGCCCCCAGAAGGAACAGGTTGAAAAAGAAAACCAAGAGCGTGTGGATGGCTCAGTTGAGTGTCCGACTCTTGATTTCGGCTCAGGTCATGATCTCAGTCAGGGTCTTGAGCCGGAGCCCCTCGTCGCCCTGGGGGACTCTGCTGCAGATTCTTTCCCTCTGCCCCTCCCCTGATCCTGCACGCTCCCTCTAAAGTAAACAAATCTTAAAAAAAAAAAAAAAAAGGGAAAACCATCTGACCATCATTCAAATTCATTATTCCTCTATTTACCTGATGTTAAATGCCGTGGGAAATAACATTTGTCTGTGTCTATTTGGCTACCTTCTCCGTCTGTCTGTACACATGCACTGTGCATCTCTGTGTGTGTACATACTCTCTTTCAAAACAAACCCCCCCAAATACTCTCTCCATATATATATATATGTACACATATATAGGCGTATGCATTTTCAATTAAACTATTAAGTTTGCCTTTTTTTTTTTTAGTTCTAGGAGAAGCCATTTTCTGACAAAACTGTTAACAAGAACATTTCACTAGGCAGACTGCATTCCATCGTTTTGAATTAAGAGAGAACGGAGACACTCTGTGCCACACGGACCTTCTCCATATGCCAAGCCGTCAGGGAGAACATCACTTATAAATATTCGGCTGAGATGCTGACGCTCGTCCACCTGAACTATCACTGCGAACCCTACGAGTGACAATAAAAGAAAAAAACAAGTCTAAATTCAGCACACTAATTAATTTCTCCAACTCAATCAGCAGTATTCCCTTGAACATCTTTTCTCACAAGCATGCAGTGTCGAGGAAGTCAAGTTACGGGTATTGAGAAAGCGCAGCTATCTGGCAGGGGCAGAAAAACAGGAACGTGTCAGATCTGAGGGCTCAATATGAGTGCACGACCTTGTCCAAAAGCGGAGACGCTACACCCACGTTTAGAGCAGCATTACTGACAACAGCCAAAGGTGGAAGAAATCTGGTCTTTTTTTTTTTTTTTTTAAGATTTATTTATTTGACACAGCAAGAGAGGGAACACAAGCAGGGGGAGTGGGAGAGGGAGAAGCAGGTTTCCCGCCGAGCAGGGAGCCCGATGCGGGGCTCGATCCCAGGACCCTGGACCGTGACCTGAGCCGAAGGCAGACCCTTAACCGACGGAGCCCCCCAGGAGCCCCCTGATCATCTTTTGATAGATGAATGGATAAACACAATGCAGTATGTACATACAATGGAATTACGCCCTCATAAAAAGGAAAGAAATTCCAATACATGCTATCACATGGACAAACCTTGAGGATGTTATGCTATGTGAAATAAGTCAGTCACAAAAGAACAAATACTGTATGGTTCCACTTACGTGAGATACTGAGAGCAGACAAATCCATAGACACAGAAAGCAGAATGGTGGTTGGCAAGGGATGGGAAGGAGGAATGGGGAGTTTTAAAAAATACAGAGTTCCAGTTTTGCAACATGAAAATAGTTCTGAACATGGACGCTGTTACTGGCCGCACAGCAATGGGAATGTATTTAATGTCACTGAGCTGTCATTTTTAACCATTCTTAATGGTTACAATGGTAAACTTTGTTACGGGTGTTTTACCACAATTTAAATTTTTTTTTAATTTTTTTAGAAGTTGAAACCAAAAAAAATACTCTTATTGAAATAAATTAAATTCAGTTCAATACAAAATAATTTGTTAAGAAACAACTCTATATGGGGTTAGGCATTTTAAGTAGGTGGAACACCACTTGGATGGATACCGTACCTGCCCTCAATGTGACTCCATGCAAAACCCAGGTGAGACAGCCCTGCCTCTAAATGCATCTCCCTCACCGGGGTGTGCTCTTCTCTCTGATTCCACAGTTGGGAGCACCTGTTTCCATGTCCTGGTTCCATAATACTGGGAGTTCTTTGACAATAAGAAGAATGATGTGTCCCCCCACCCTTTTCCTCTGTGCCTAGGGCAGAGCCTGGCAGACTGTGATCACCACAAAGCATCTTTGCAAGTGTCTTCATTCAGTCCTTCAGTCATTCAAATACAAAGAAAATTCACAAACACCCACCAAGAAAAGTAGAGTTAAGGTCAATAGAATACAAACAAAATGCTAAGAAGGCTTCAGAGGGAAAACCAACATAACATTGGGTCAAAATAGACTATGTAAATTAAAAAACAAAGAACATGTCAATTATATAAATTTTTTTAAAAAGACACAAAGAACAAATCCCAAGAAAACTAACATATTACAATGACTGGAATTTGATCCGCTGGATTCATTTTAAGGAAAAAAATTGTATCAATGTATTCAACAAGACAAGAAATAGTCTTTTATGGAGATATGTATTGATGATCATTATCTAACTATTGAGTTCCCATGGTAAAAGACAGAATAAAATGTTGAAATGAACTTTAAGACATGAGTACAGTCCATGAGGAGCTTAAAGCCAAGTTTAAAGACAAACAAATGGAAATGCAAAAATCAAATATTACAAAATGACGTGGATAATATTGACCCTTCATTTTTTAAACTGAAGGTAAAGCAGTCATATAAGCCTTCTTTAAGAAAGTTAGACCTTTAGTTAGTTCCTGGAGGCCACGGTGGATCTCCACAGAGAGGAGGGAATGGGGGGGGGGGGCAGTGAAAGGCCCCATTTCTGGCGGGTGAAAAGCTGAGAGCAAAGACACAGAGGAGAATCCGGAGTTACTCAGCTCAGAACAGCACCCAGTAAATTCGTTGTGTTACTCTTATCCACATCCTTTCAAACTCATCAATTTTTATACTTATTCCTTTTCATTACTTTGGCATTTTCCCCTATTTAATAAGCATCTTTTGAGCCTAATATAAATAAATAGAAATGAAGGAAATGAGAGGAATTTCAGAAACTACTATCCTAGTTGACACTGAAAATGTAAACGTAAAGAAAAAAAAAAATTAGGTCCAAAGATCCTGGAGCAAACTAGACACGGATGGACAACACGGCTCTCTAACTGGGTTCCTTTTTTTTTTTTTTTTAAAGATTTTATTTATTTATCTGACAGAGAGAGAGAGCACAGCAAGAGGAGCAGGACAGGGAGAAGCAGGCTCCCCGCTGAGCAGGGAGCCCAACACGGGGCTCAATCCCAGGACCCCGAGATCATGACCTGAGCCAAAGATAGACGCTTCCTCGACTGAGCCACCCAGGTGTCCCTCCGACGGGGTTACTGTGCTTACCAAAGTCAGACACACTGCTGGTCTTCGTGAGCTGCACATCATAAACACTTAGCGGGAAGATTTCTATTTCATCATAAACCTACAAAAGGAAAAACAACAAAATCAAAAAATTTAATGTCATGATATCTTGGAAAATTTTTTTAAAGATTTTATTTATTTGAGAGACAGCATGCTCACAAGTTGGGGGAAGAGCAGATGGAGAAGGAGAAGCAGACTCCCCACTGAGCGCTGAGCCTGACGCGGGGCTCAGCCCAGGACTCTGAGATCCTGACCTGAGCCGAAACCAAGAGTCAAACGCTCAACCAACTGAACCACCCAGGCGCCCCTTTGGAAATTTATTTTAATGATTTCCAAACTAGATGCCAAATTAAAACATTAGAATCCCCCCCCTCCCCTACAAATTACATACTTTTTTTTAAGTAGGCGCCACACCCAGCATGGAGCCCAACTCGGGACTTGAACTCACAACCCTGAGATCAAGACCCGAGCCAAGATCAAGAGTCGGACACTTAACCGACTGAGTCACCCAGGCGCCCCCACAAATAACTGACTTTTAAAATCAAGAGGCCTTAGATGTGGTTCAAATCACTTGCCTGTTCTTGCATGTATTCATATGGTGCAGGGACACAGTACTCAATGTTTTCATCTACTAATTTTCGGAGCTGTAGGCCATAGTGGCTGGGTTCCAGCTGCCTCATCTGTAAAGAAAAAAGACAGCCATTCAAGATTTTAAATGTTCTTTCTAAATTCATCGTTGTCCATTAAAAATCAAAGTGGACATTTCTGAAGGAAATACTGTATATAATGTGTGGAGTTTAAACCCATACGTAAGAGCTGAAATTTAAATGTGCAAAAAAAGAAAGATGGGACAAATAATTACTTTTAAGAAGGTTTTCTCTAAATGACACCGCTTATCACTAAAAAGCAAGAGGTGTATTTTTAAGAACTTAGGGTAGTATATTATCTGATAGGATAGATCTTACCATCTCAGCAGGTACTATCATTTTATACATTGGTTTTACCCAAGTTGTTTCTCATTACTGAAGTAGAGAAATTGTGTGAAATGTGAAAAATCTCATATTGTACAGACCTCAGAATTAGGAATTTCCTACCCCGAAAAATGTTTTTTCAAAAGGAAAATGTTGATACACGTACTCATTCACTCACTCACAAATTATTTCAGGCCTATGCTCTAACTGGGTCTAACTGACCCACTCCAACTTCTGGCGTCCTATGTCACTTACAGACCTATGAACTTCATAACTCGTGTTGTTGGTAGAAAACAATATTGTGGGTTGTCTGAATAAAAACCTTACATAACGGAGTAGAGGACATTAAACTGGTAAGAATGTAAAGCTACATATATAAATGTCTGGTGTCCTAAGGCTTAAGTCAAAGCAAGACTATTAAAAGATAAAATTAATGATTATTCATATCTGTTAAGTGTACATGGTAAAGAGTTACCGAAGTCCACATGCCTGTTCTCACCATGCCAGGTTATTTGATGGCATTTTCTCTGAAACTTAAGAAGAGTTCAGCTCTACTGCGCCACCTGGTGGATTAAAAACCTCTGCTCTGACGTTCAGTCTATTACCAGCAGGCTCTCTTTAAGACTTAGTGTAAACATTCTTTTCAGAAACAAAACCCAGTTTGAATAATGAGTAAAACACCATCTCATAACAATCTCCATGAAGCAACCGTGAATAGTATCAACTTACTCGTTTAATCTAGAGAAACTCGATAAAACTGCTTAGGAGTAAACCAAACTACTTCGAAGTTTACGCCACTTTCTTACGGAGCACTGTCCCTAAGGAACTTAAGTAACAAGTCTTCATGATTATTCTAGATATAAAGGCATATTAGGAATTTCAGTAAAACGCCTCAGGTTCTTCATGAAGGCAAGGGGCCATAACCTAACAACTCACTCTTCTAAAAGATGGAAGAAGAGAATGCTAATTAAAGTAATAAATATGTCCATTAATAAACATGTTGGTTAATAGATGTTAATCTTTTCCCTAGTATAGAAAGTGAGGTCCTAAATACCACACAGGTTTAAAAGGCATAGGGAGGCAACATTAATGATTCTTTCTACTGAGACATATTTCCACAGCAAAATCCATTACCTTGCAGGCCAAAGTCAAAATATCTTCTACTCTATGTTCTGGCTTGATCATTACAGTAACCCCTTGATTATCCTGAAAATGAACGTAGGTCTGGACTTCCCACGTGTTGTCTCGGGGAACACCATCGGCTGCTGAACCGTATATATGCAGAAGTTCATCCACCTGTTTTCAGATACCACAAGAAAATACAGATAGATTTGATACACAAAGCACGGACACTATGAAAAAAATGTCCCCTTGATTCATGGCATATTTTCTGGTAAGCCCTTCCACATTCCTTGTGTCTGGCTTCTCACAACCCTCTAGGGCAGACAAGCCCAGTGTCTCCTCGTTCATTTAACCCACACAAAACTGAAGCCCAGGGAGGCTGACCAGAAGGCAATGGACTCCTCGTCCAGTGTTCTAGCCACATGCCATTTGCCACTTAGCCCAAGTCTGAACATGACACAGTGGATGCAACGGTGCTTGGTATCCACTCTCACTGCTCTAGAATTGCTGGTTGACAAGCGCCCTGTGTAATCTGCATTCCTGATCCCCGTGAATTTTAAAATGGTCTCATTTATGGCCACTGATGCCTGCCCGCATCCTAACCCGAACTGCACTTCATCTGAGCAGGTTTCTCTTCTCTCATATTTCTACTTGCTTCTTAAAATCAGTCCCTAATCCTGGGAACATTATTTTTTCTTTCCGTCAGCTATTTCACATCTAGACACTCTTAGAAATCATCCCCAAACATACCAGCTTTAGAAGGAAGCTTTTCCCAAAGATGTTTAATTCCCTGGACCCCATTAGCATGGTAATTCAATGATCTCATGTTAACATAAACTTCCGTGATTTATAAACAAAAATAGTTAACATGTATTAAACAACTCAGAAATGTGCTGGGTGCCTGGGTGGCTCAGTTGGTTAAGCATCTCCTTCGGCTCAGGTCATGATCCCATGATCCCGCCTGGGGTCGGGACCAGAGTCGGGCTCGCTGCTCAGTGGGGAGTCTGCTTCTCCCTCTACCCTTCTCCCCTGCTCATGATCTCTCTCTCTCTCTCAAATAAGTAAATCTCTTTAAAAAAAAAAAAAAAAATGTTGTCCTCTGGTTAGATTCTTGCATTGGTCTTCACTGGTGGTAAAGAAAAGACCCAGGGATTTGAAATCAAAAAACCTGTTGTTCAAGTTACACATTCTACCATTTAATCAGCAGGACGGGACATTCACCTTGATGAGCCTTGTCTCCTATTCTGTAAAAGGGGATATTAGTAATATAATTACTTAGGTTTATTAGTTAATACAGATTTTGCAAACAAAAAAATACAGATGTGAAAATACCTTACACACTAGAAAATGTTACTTTCAATACTATCACATAATTATAGCCTACTTATCATAAAGTTATCATCAATGGATTTTACTCTGAATTCCATGCATTAAAAAGCCCACAAAGCAAAAAAATCCTCCTATGCTGGATTAAAAAACTAGAATAGAGGGGCACCTGGGTGGCTCAGTCAGTTAAGCATCTGCCTTGGGCTCATGTCATGATCCCAGGGTCCTGGGATGGAGACCCAGGTTGTGTTCCCTGCTCAGCGGGGAGCCTGCTTCTCTCTCTCCCCCCTGCTCATGCTCTCTCTCACTGTCTCTCTCAAATAAATAAAATCTTAAAAAAAAAAAAAAACGAATAGATATATTGAAGATTTCAAAAGAACAGGCTCAGGAAAAGCAAGAAAAGAATCAATTTTTCTGTGCTGTCTTTTTAAAAATGTGGTATTCGTCTTCAAAGGGATGTTTCTGGACCTGTCATGGATCTGTCACTTTTTGTACATTTTCCTGGAAAATGATCATAGCCCAGAATGAATATCAACCTCATGTGCCAAACCAAAAGAAAAAAGAGGAATAGATGCCTGGAGCCAAGGAGCAGGCAGCCAGCACGGACCCACTTTCTCCTGAAGGATCCTATCTCATTCAGATCACTATTCCTTCTCTGATTCAACCTCCAGGTACTTTTCCTCTGGGGAGTGATTTCAACCAGGTGCATTAGTAACAAGCAGGTAACTTCCTTAAAGGTACAGACCCCCACCTCTCAAACCAGGCTTGCTCAGAACCAAACTAAAACCCCAGCAGAGGTCACTGTGGAGTAAGAAACCACACAGGAAGCCAGGCCAAGAAGTCACACAGTGGATTACTCCCGCAAAGCAACTGAATCTTGTACTTTCAGAGCAGAACAGGAAAAACTGAAGACGGACAGGTGGAAGGGGGACAGAAGAAATACAAGCTCGCAACTATCCTTCCCTTTCCTCCTGTTCCCATCCTTTATTCTCCAGCATAGAGAGACTGTCTTACATGGGGCCAGATGGAATAGCTTTTTTTTTTTTTTCTTTCCAAGTAGGCTCCACACCCAACCTGGGGCTTGAACTCGCCACCCTGCAATGAAGAGCTGCATGCTCTACTGAGCGAGCCAGCCAGGCAGTCATGTGCCCCGGATGGAATAAGCTTTTCACATGCTGTCAGTTCACTGACAACCCTTTACACATTGCCCTGACCCTCTAGGTAACAAGTGAGAAAAACGAGGCTCAGAAAATTCTAGAAACTTGCCCAAGCGCACACAGTGAGCTGTGATGATGGTACTACGGGGATCTGAACCCTAAAAACCTGGCTTCAGCCTATGCTCGGTTCAGCCTATGCTCACCACCACTGCGCAATATAGAAATATCAACCTGCCAGTTACCTCCCCACAAAATGGATACAACTTAACTTTCTCGAATCTCTTCTGTTCTTCTACAGCACACACCAGGTTCCAGTGGAACAAAACAGCTCACCTGACATTCCCCGCAATGCAGCAGCACTCTCCTTTCGTTTCAATTTCCCTTGCCTGCTTTACCTCCCCTCACATGTCCAATGCTGAAACCATATACATCCTTCAACCTTATTTCCAATGCTACCCACTCCCTCTCTAATGAAGTCTCTCTTGCTCCCTTCCCTCCTACCCCAATTCCACTCAATTAAATGAGTCTACTGTCTTAGATCCCCTGATGCAGCACTTAGCAAAGCCCAGCTCACTGGACAGTCATTTTTAGGTGCTCTCACGCCCCCACCCGCCCACCCCCGGTGTTAAGACAAATGACAGCAGAGGCCCTGTCTTTCTGGCTCTGGCTTCTTCAGACCTTGACACAGTGCATTCTGCACCCAGAACATATCCAGCACAGGGGCGTTGAACTGGATGCAACCAAAAGTCCCCAATTATACACAGGCTTGAAAGGTAAAAGCTGCCCTATCCATACAGTGTCAATTTCTTAATCTTCCCTAAATTTTAAGAAGAGAAATCAATAGATTATTGAAGGGGAAAAAGTCCTAGACGAGAAAAGGATGCAGATAAATGCCAAAGGACAGAATATTCATATTCTACTCAATTAAACAAGGCTTTGTGCCTACAGCTACTCTGTGGAATCATTTCCTGAGCCTACACTATTGACCTAAGACTGAGGAAACGATGGAAGAGAAGACGCCTAGCAAAGCCAAGGCTGTGGAAGATTCATAGCCTCTCAAGAGATCCTGCAATGAAAATTTACACGTAAGGTTTTTCCTGTGCGTAACACACAATCTCAAACGTACCCAATTAAAGAAGGGGAAAATCTGGTTATTCCAAGGAAACATCAGGAATATGGAGTTGCCTGGATGCCTGGGTGGCTCAGTTGGTTAAGCGACTGCCTTCAGCTCAGGTCGTGATCCTGGAGTCCCAGGATCGAGTCCCACATCGGGCTCCCTGCTCGGCAGGGAGTCTGCTTCTCCCTCTGACCCTCTCCCCTCTCATGCTCTCTCTCACTCTCTCTCTCTCAAATAAATAAGATCTTTAAAAAAAAGGAATATGGAGTTGACTAATTAATTAGAACAAGAAAAAGAAAAGACTATATGTTTACAGATGTCCTAGGTGGTTATAAGCTTTGCCCACTTGGAGCAAAAGCTAGACTGATTCCCTCAAAGGTCAATGCTGTCCATGCCGAGACTATACACACATGGCTTTATTCTCAATAAGCCAGATAAAAGCCTTTTTTTTTTTCATAAGAGGAAAAGAGAATCTTGAAAGTAAGCAAACAAACTAAGCCATCTGGAAAGCTCTCTTCCCAGCCTACCCTTTTCTGAGGTGCTTCCTTCATCTTTTTACCACTCACCCAGAAGCAGGTGGCGAGCTACTCGGCCAAGGCTGTTAACACCCAACCTACCTCCCACTCCACCTCTCCCCAAGCCCCCTCCCCCACCCGCTAAAAACTAGTTTCCAGGGGCACCTGGGTGGCTCAGTCAGCTAAGTGTCTGCCTTCAGCTCAGGTCATGATCTCAGGGTCCTGCGATTGGGGGGCGGGGGGAGGTGGTGGAGGTTGGGGGGGATCTGCTCAGCAGGGAGCCTGCCTTTCCCACTCCCTCTGCCCCTCCCCCTGCTTATGTGCATGCTCTCTCTCTGTCAAATAAATACAATCTTTTTAAAGATTTAAAAAAAAAAAAAAGCTAGTTTCCAATTAGTTTGCTCAAGGTTCCCAGTTCCTGGAGAAAATGCAAATAATAGACAGCAAAAATATAACAGGCCATCTGGTCAAATCCCAGCCTTGCCAGGGCTGGTTATCTAACGTCTCTGGGCTTCAGTTTCCTCACCTTTAAAGGGGCCTAAAACGCCCAGTTTCATGGGGAGGTCAGGAGATGGGTGTGAGGAATGGCATTTGAAGGCATTTTCCTGTAAAGGGCCATAACAATGTCAAAAGAACGTTTTTGAAGTTCAGTCTGGATTGCAGAATTCTACCATAGCTGCCTTAACCCCCGAAATTCAACAATGGCCACTGTAAAGAACTGCAGGAGAACCAGCCTTTGTCTCAAAGCCCTGAGGAGCTACGGGTGCTGGGGTCACCGTGCGATCGGCTGCGACTGGCACCGCAGCCTGGCTCAGGCGTGCCCTCCTCGTGGGCGACTTCTACAGAAGCACAATGATTATTACTATTCCGTTAATGGTCATGAAAGCACATGTCAAGTCACTCATGCTCAGTGTGCCTCAAGGAGAGAGAATTGAAACTCCGCATGTTCTCACAGCAGATGCTTCTGGATCAAATGGCTTGTAATTACTACTTGGATCACTGAAGGGAAGTGAGTAGCAAAATCACAATCTGGCTGTCACCAATGGGCCCTCCACAACAGTTGCTGATAAAAGGAAAGTCTATTAGCAAGTGAGATGAGGAGAAAACACAAAAGGAGTTACATGCTCTGGGTTTTCTTAATAACAGCAAAATGTCATGGAGGAGAAAGTGTTTATCTCCTTCTTGGGCTGATGCCCGAACATCAGCTGATATGAAGGGAAAACAAAGACCTATGTATGTACCTATCTATCTATCTGTATGTGCATGCATGTTACGCAGGGTCCCACACTACTGATCCTATTTAAACAGATTACTTCGCTATGGTCAGGAGCAAGTGGTTTCATTCCTATTTTCCATTTAAAAAACCAACATTCGCATTTTTTTTCCCAGTTTGGAGCTAATGACTCATGGGACAATACTTCATTGACTCGCAGCCACAGAAAGTCGGGACACCCCAAGCCAATTTTCCAGGAGAAAGAGCCAAGGCCCAGGGGCTCCACAATTTCTGCAATGAAGCTGCTGGGGTAGCTGCCTTCCAGAGTCTCAGCGGGGGATTTGTTGTCAAAATCTCCATAACAAACACCTCCCTTCAAACACTGCTTGAGACTCATTATTACTCATCAAGAAGCATGCTATGAAAAGCTTTCATTTTGGGCTCGCCAAAATGTCCTTTCAAAAATGCTCAAATAAGGCTGGCTTTACTCCAATCTTAACAGATTTTGAATTAGGATGACTCACTGTTGGGACTGTTATATGACGCACCAATTAGAGTGGAATAGTTTAAAATGCCCAAGACCCCTCCCTCCCGACGCTCAGGAACTTGGCTGCCTTTCTTTATGGCTAATGGACATCATACATTGGCTATACATGAGAAGATGCTCTGTGCAAATTATCAATATTCTCCAACAATGATTAGCAGAGGAAAACTAGTGAGATATGATTCAACCAGCTACAGGCAGAATTTTAAGTCCCAGAGATACAAAAAAACAAACGCCCTTCATTCCACCTGCAACTCAGTTTAAACCTAGTTATCTGAGTTCTGCAGTCCAGAAATGATAAATACACAAAGTAGCCCTATATGTCAAAAGAATTCATTCAGTGTCCCTACACCAGAGGCAATTCTTAGTTAAAATAGGAATAAATGTTTAAGTGTATATGCTTTAAAAAACAGATGCAATATTTTCCTCTCACTGATTATAGCACCAATGGGACTTACCAATTAAATCACAAGAAGATCATCTGGTAATTTGAGCACAATTTAAATAAGCACTAAGCTTAATTCTGACCATCAAAAGCTTTTTTAGCAAAATTTATTTTCAAAGCCTGACGTTAACTTCAGTTAATAAAAAATGCTTCCATGACAGAATCTCTTAACTTTCAAAGTAGGAATTTTAAATTATTATTTAGCGACGGAAGAGATATAACCTTCAAACTATGTTTTTTATTACAGATCAAACATTTCTTCTCAACTATTATTAAAGGACTGCATCTGATATAGACAATAGGCAGATCTATTAAGCGATACTCTATCCTCAGCAGTGTGCTATGGACTGAGAATATATACATAATCATAAAATATAAACTATACACAGCAAGGGTCCCAATTACAAGCCTGCCTGGGACACACAACTTGGTCGCATCACTGAGGGTAAGAGGTAGCAAACCAAAGAAACAGAGGTGTCCCCCACTTTTCTATAGTTCACATTGTGTCACTTCGCTTTCATGAAAGATCTGTTTGTACCTGTTAGAGCTAACTGAAAGAAATCCACAGAAGATTTTCACTCACTTTGATGAAATCAGGTGAAAAGCAGAAACACATTCAGTGCCTGTTTTGCAGCAGTAAGCCCTTCTAGAGACAGCATGCGTGCACGCACACCCCAGTAGCAAGAGGGACAGGGCCAAGGTCCTTCCCTGGGAGCCACACTTGTCATCTGAGCATCAACCCACCAGAGCTTTGAACTGTGTCTGTGAGCTTCTGAGCTGTACCTCGATTTATTTTGTGCATCCTTTAGCAATATGTGCCCTAAAGTATCAGAAAAGCCCAAAATGTTACTTTTTGGCTCTGGGAATGCTCAAAAATTTTCCATATAAATTAATGGTATTTGCTTCTTCACCTAATGCTATTTCGGTTTATGAAAGGTTTCACAGGAATGATCTACTTCTGATCCATGGGGAAACCTATAATAGTGATATAATTTTTTTAATCAAGTAAAAAAAAAGGATGGTAATTTGATCTGGATTTTGAAATAGGCTCTGCAGTGTATAGAAACAAAGGGGCAGGGAATGGAAATGATTTATATTCATTTATAGAAGTCTGACATTTTGATGGTATGATTTATAAAAAGGAAGTTTGAGGGGCGTCTGGGTGGCTCAGTTGGTTAAGCACCTGACTCTTGATTTCAGCTCAGGTCATCATCTCAGGGTTGTGAGACTGAGCCCCACATGGGGGCTCGGGGCTCTGCCCTCAGCTTGAGATTCTCTCTCCCTCTGCCCTCCCCTGCCCCAGCTCACACTATAAATAAATAAACAAAATCTTAAAAAAAAAAAAAAAAAGGAAGGTTTGGACTTGGCATCCTTGTGGCCCCACGGTTGGTCAGATCTAGCAAAACGAGATCACCAAGAACAGAGAGGAGCAACGTAGCCACATGACCCCTGGCACAAACCATTCCGTCTCATACCCACACTCTTGCAGCCCCTGATCTCTGAGAAGGGGAGGTGAAGGGGAATGGGGCTTTGAGTGGAGGTTTTCTACCCCATCTCAGGACACCTTAGGCTGGGCAGCCCACTAGGAGCACTGTCAACAATAAAATAGCACACTGAACAGCCCACAGTCCAGGCCAGACTCACATGAAGGCAGAACAGGTAGCTGTCTGTGTTGTATTATTTTAGGATCACCGGAAAGTACCTCCCTTACCTCCCCTCTGGACCCATCAACAGTGTAATACTCAACCATTCCTCAAGTTTTTTCCAGCTAAATTGTCAAGTGGCCAAATTATCCCAATTAATTTATTAATACTGCCAACTTCTGCAAAAGCATATTACATTTGTCCAAGCCTATTAAAATCAGGTTTCAACCTCTACAAATAGTTGAGAAGTTTATTGGACAGAAAACCCAAGATAAAATGATTTAGTGAAGAAGACAGAGAAATCGCTCAGTAACAGGAAACACAGCTGTAAGGGGAAGGTGTGGATTTGAAAAAACCCCAAAGGAAAAGCGCAAGTTTGTCTGTTTGCCCTACTCCATAATTCCATTCAGAAATGATTAATTCCACTCGGAAATGGTTCTGAGTTGTTTAGTCAGAAACTCTTCTGGAGTCTAGACAAGGACCCTCCCTGCGCTCAACTCCACTGAGGGCACTTGGTGATCCAAAGGCTGCTGATTCACAGCATGGATGTACTGTCTGTGAAGCTCTCTATCCACCCTGAGAGGAAAATGCAATTTTGGATTCACCAAACTCTCAAACGAGGGTAAGCACTGCTGAGCAATAGGGAAGTATAAATGGAAGTTGCTATTTTGATCTTAATCTAGCCGTGCCACTTTTAAGATAGGGTTACCATGAATTTAGAGATCTTCAAAATTACTTGGCATTCTGAGGATAACTCTTACTTATGCACTAGGGACCACATGAATTCTAAATTAATTTTCAAGAGATTCATGTAAAGACCGTGAACTAGCACTGCCCGCTTAACTTAGCACTTGCGTCATCAACGTAAAACAAGATGGCTGCTACATACACAATGTTCCCCTCACTGGAGTTATTGGGAGTTTGGGATTGCTGAGTTCCAGAAAATGCCTAACTGCCACTTGAATCAAAGGCTAACGAAATGGCTCTGCAATGTTCATTTGGCAGCTACCCTTTTTCAGTATTTAAAATTTTATGTTCCGTAACATTTTATAGAATCTTCACATCACAATTTATACTAATTACTACTCTACTACATTTAAAGTTTTAACTTTAAAGGAAAAGTTGCTTTTTTTACTTCCCATATGGTTACAAATTTTACTTTTCTATAATGTCATATATTATTCCAGTAACCCTGGATCTTCTTGATGTTGTTTTTAACCAAGAAGTACACATTTCTGAAGATGTGAAACAGAGCTCAAAGTTGGGCTCACGAAACCACCAAAATCAAGCTCGTAACTCTTTTCCAAACGTGCACAGAACAAAAATAGGGAAGTAATACAGCTAAATATTAACAGTGGTTGCGTCTGGGTAGAGGGATGAGGAATAATTTCCTTTTTCTAATTCTTATCTTCCAGATTTTGTAGTGAAATAACAAACATTAAAGAACTGGCCGTTTAAACATTTACGGATACCTACCCACATCTACGTCATTCAGTTACATAAATACAAATTCTGCGATTAGTTTCCTATCTTTTTAAAACAAAAATGTTCAACCAAATGCTTTTGCTTCTCAAGAATCTTACATTAAGAACATTTACCACATCGGACGGGATAAAGACCGTATTGGGCTCAGACACAGTTAGCTGAATGTCAACACTTAAGAAAAAGGAGCAAGTTATCAAGTTATTTACCATTATCATTTAATTATATAGAATTGACTGTCTTGATTAAAACCAAAATTTGCCTCAAATACATTCACAGAAGTTCAATTCAAAAATATAAGCCTAGCATTAACCAATGGTATATAGGTAGCTACCATCTATAATGAAGAAGTATTTTCCCACTTACAACCAACACATGATTACTTCACAATTAAAGTACAAGTAGAACCACAATTTAAAATGTGATATTCTTTTCCATTGTATAGGAGTATATAAAAATTGTACAGTAATATGCAAAACAGAGACCATGGAAAAGAGGGTTCATGTGTTTTTGTCCATCACTCCTCCTTTATGGTTCCAGGGCTATAAACAGGTCAAAGGAGTGGCTTCTATCTGTGATTCACGCAATTCACAAAACTAGGATACACAATCAAATAAATATCCATATAAAATCAGAAAATCAAGTTCCATGAGATGTGACCACCCTCTCTTCCAGATGACACTGGAAGCCTATTCAGAATAACATGTTAAAAGTAAAACCAAGAATTTCTTCAGACTTCATCACATTTTTCCTTTCCATTTAAATGATCAGATTAACACATGAAGAACTCATCTTTTCAACAGTCTTTGAAAAAATAATAATCCTAAAACATATTAGTCTGCAACATAAAATTCATTATCATATACTATATTAATGTCATTAGGAACTACTTCAGATAGGAGTATTCAAAATGTTCTGAAGACAATTCACTATACGTGAGCCCCATTTCAGCGATGAGTGCTCACGTTATTTTTAAAATATTAAAACAGGGGTGCCTGGGGGACTCAGTCGGTTAAGCTTCTGCCTTCGGCTCAGGTCATGATCCAGGGGTCGAGCCCTGCATCCAGCTCCCTGCTCAGGGGGGAGTCTGCTTCTCCCTCTCCCTCTGCCCCTCCCCCTGCTTGTGCTCTCTCTTTCAAATAAAATCTTTTTAAAATTAATTAAAATAAAATAAAATATTAAAACAGGTGTCTTTCCTCTAGGACACTCAGCAGCTGCCAACAGCCCAGTGCTACAGAGCCCTGGATCCAGGAAGATCGAGGCCAGCCCTGCCCCACGGGCACGGGGTGAACAAGGCTGAGGAAGTGACGTACCTCTCCACGCCTCAGGCTTCTCATCTCTAAAAATCTGATGACAAAATGCCTCCTTTGTGTCAGAAATATTAAGCGAGAAAAGTGTCTAGCACTATCAATAGAATTTGGTTGCCGTTACTCTATTATTAACTTTACATGTTTATTTTAACATCAAATCTTAGCGGGGAAAAATATTCTAAAGGCAATGAAAAGTGTGGATTCTCATCTGATTACATGTGCCTGGAGCTGCAGCTGTGAGCAAGGTGTGAATACCTTTCCGGAAGTGCCAAAAGGAGGCTGGGCGACTTGTGTGTTCCCATTTGGAAAAAGCCCATGCCAGGACCGCATTCCTCTGAATCAACTTTTATCTCATTCTTAACGGATGACGAGCATTTATGATCTGCTGACTATCAAGGATCTCCCACTAAGTCTGCTGTCCCTCCTGTCCTGAGGAACTCGCCTGAGTTACAGAAGGTCTTTTCTCCTTCCCTTTTCTCGCCAGTGTGTCCAGCCCTTTTAATGAAGAAAATATACCCTTCTTGTTTCTTCCTCGCTGGGTCAGTGAGAGTGTTCTTTTCCGGAGAGCAGAGTCATCTCTAGAACATACCTAATTAAAAACACAGTTTTAAAAATCTTAAGACATATTATCTGGGGTGACAGAATTAACGGTTGCCTGAACAGAAGTAAGCACTGCTTGATGTAACCATCATGTGCTGGCCAAAAGCTACCGCATGTCTGACATACCACACGTGCATCCACCATTTGGCTATCTCTTATCTGGGTAACGCCAGCCTAGTCACAACATTCAGACCTCTCCAGGGCGGGCAGTGGGGCCGGCAAAACGATCCGCAGACCCCCCCAGGCTGGAGCTCTCATACTAGCCACAGAAGCCAGCCACCCCGGAGCCGCTGTGGAAAACCCAGTGGGGCTCTGTGCAGGACAGACAAAACCCCCTTCGCCCAGCCTTTTCATTCTTCACACCCCTGTTGCTGCTCCTCAGGGATTTCCACCTTCCTGACTGTAGGACGTGAAACAGAACGGCAGATGCAGATGTGAATATTTCATAACCGTCTACGAGGAGCTGGGTTCCTAGAAGTGGCGGCAGAGAAGCCAGGACTCTCTAGAGCAGGCTGCCTCCCACCCTCCATCCCCGCAGAGTCTGGCCCCCCACCCGGGGGGCGGGGGGAGCCCCTGGGCAGTACTGGGTTAAGTCCCAGGACAGCTGAAGGGCAACCCGCTGGGAAAAGGTGAGCGTCCGCAATCCTCCCTGAATGCCACAAACAGCCCTTCCCAGGAACTTACCAGAGCATGGAAAGAAGAAACCGACAAGATGCCCAGCCTGCCGAGGGCCAGCTTGGAGGGGCGGCTGGCAGCAGCGAGGAGGCTCTTGGGATTTGGCAGCTCCCCGCCTTGTAGGCTGGCCAGATAGCAACGCATCCTAAACAGATCCATGTGAAACTTCTCCAGGTTCTGCTCCCATTGCTGGATCTGTTTGAGAAAGAAGAGGGGTAACTGAAATGACAATGAGAAGTTTTCACGGGTCCAACCGAAAATATGATCCCTTTCACAGACTTCAAGGAACAATCTGTTTCAGCTGGTGCTGCGTGGTTGAAATGAGCCTTCCCTGCTCAGCCCCTCGCAAGCCCTCCTGCCCAAACACAGTGGGTCAGACAGCACTGGACTTCCATCAGGACGGCCCAGAACAGAACAAAGCCGGTGGTCCCAATCCAAAACCACGCCAAAACTGCATGACCTCTGGAGAACTCCAGCACGCTAAGCCGGGCCAACTGAAGGCAGGATACACAACTGTAAGTCAGTTACTTCACTTTAATTTCCCTACACATCGCCAGCCTCCGATCTTAAACCAGATTAAGTGAACTGCACACAAACAGATGCCATATAATGGACACACTGTCACGTTGCCGTGCATTCTGAGTAAACGACTCAAAGTAATAAGAAGCAAATGGGCTTCAGGGGTAAAGGCAAATAGAGCTTTTACTCCTATTTTAAGTGTATTACGGAATAATCGCCATCTATACATCTGAATGAAACTAAAACGCATTTTTACACCACTGAAATACCTATGTGCTTCTTCAAAGCTGAAACTGTGAACTGGTAAAGAAAGACAGTCAAATTCTGAGGGCCACTTTCCCTCCTTCCAAGGTTCAAAACACATTTACGTTAAGTATTACCTTTATTTAAAGATAAACCAAAAGGTGAAGAAGGCTCTAGAAACTTGCCAACACAGGGATTCAGCGGCAGAGCGGAAAGCTGGCCTTCCAACGGTAGTCAGAACAATCTCCACATTCAGGAGAAGGTCTGCAGCGGGGGCTTGTCATGAGGATGCACATGTCACTTCACCTGCACTGGCCGCATCGCTGGTTTGGCCCTGGTTCAGCCTCCAAGCAGATTCTAACTCTTCACAGCAAACTTTCCAGGCCAATCCTTAATTCTGGATAAATGATATTTTGAAGGATCTCCAACACTGAACACTCTGGTCCCTTCAGTCTCTCCCGAGAGAAAAGCAATACAAACTCTGACTATTCCTCACCTCCCCCCCCACACCCAGGTTCTCTGGATCGATTTCGTAGGAAGGTCACTGTGCACCTTCTCTACATGGAAGAAATACAATGGCTACCGGATCTAAAATGATCTGTTGATTCATCATGGTCTGTCAGCAAAACAACAAAGTCCCAGAGTATACCGAAAATTCTCAATCTCCGCAGCAAATTTAACCTTGTGTAAGCTTCTGTACATCCGTATTAGCGACGTGATGGCCACCTGGTGTCAGCCTTTTAGGAATACTAGAACGACCTGTTGGCTTTTATCAATAAACTTGTCCAGGCCAGATACGTGAGGAACCTACTCATGAAGTGTGAAGGCTAGGGAAGTTTACATTTCAAAAGCAACTCCAGCAATTCTGGTTCATAGCCTTCCTGAGGACCACTACACTAGACCAACAAACCAGTCCAAATTGAAACTACAAATCTCTTCTTGATCTTGCCAATTCTGGATTCCAGAAGTAACAAATGGCCAGTATGCAACCATAAACTGACACCTACCAGAAGCTGTAAGCCACAGTGAAAACTATACTCCCAGTTCTGCCTCTCAAATATCTTCTCTAGGTGATTCCTGAAAATCCACCATTACAGATGCATTCTTTGTCTTCTAATAATATGTAGATGTTTCCAGATTGGGTAGTGTATTAAAGCGTATCCCTCCTTTATACCTCCACATGAAACCGCTGTACAAGATAATTCCTAGGGGCTGTGCTGCGGATGGAAGCATCAGAGGACAGAAAACCAATCAGGCGTTGGATACCACAAGAGGAAGAAGCCCACGCCATCCATGGTGGGGTAAAAAGACAAAAATATAAAGTAAAACAAAATCTGGGTCTACGCCAATCATGAGAGATCAGGGAAGATGACACTCATATTTTCACTGAATTCTGCGGTTTACAAAGTATTTTTAAAGGCGTCACTTAATGTATTTAATGTGACTACACATCAAAACATCACTGGAAAGAGTAAAGACCATTCCAGCCCAGCTTTACACAGGCACAGTCTTAAAATCTTGCCAGAAACGCTGTGATCATCTTCAGCATGCCTTGACATCTCCACCCAAAACTTGGGACAAAATGCAGGTAAATTCATGAGAAGAAAACGGATTCAAATGCTAACGTCATTTGGAAGGAAGAAGAGCTTGGGGGACCCAGAGAGCCTAAAGCAAACCTTACAGAGATGAAGAAGTTCGTTAACATATGCAATTATGTTTCAAGAGAACTAGCATTTCAATCAATACTGTACATGGTAGAGGTCGAAATTTAATTTTAAATTAAAAATACAAATGAGAAGGGACTTTATGACTTCTCCATTTCAACAATGCTTCCCACGTTCATCCTGACTCAGCCTTTGTTACGGCTTGTACTATATGTGTCAACGTGACTGGGCCACCAGGTGTCCAGAGTTGTGGTCAAACATTATTCTGGGTGTTTCTATGAGGGTGTTTTTGGATGACAGTAACATTTATTTATTGCTGTTGTTTTGTTTTGTTTTGTTTTTTTTGTCTCAAGCACTAATAGTATCTATCAGTTTCACCCTGGAAAAGATAAGCTTTCATAGAATAATTACTTCCTAAAGTTCATCTTTTTTTTTTCTAAATTAACATATAATGTATTATTTGTTTCAGAGGTACAAGTCTGTGATTCAACAGTCTTACACAATTCACAGCACTCACCATAGGACATACCCTCCCCAATGACCATCACCCAGCCACCCCATCCCTCCCACCCCCCTCCACTCCAGCAACCTTCAGTTTGTTTCCTGAGATTAAGAGTCTTTTATGCTTTGTCTCCCTCTCTGGTTTCGTCTTGTTTCATTTTTCCCTCCCTTCCCCTATGATCCTCTGTCTTGTTTCGATGTGGATGGAACTAGAGGGTATTATGCTAAGCGAAATAAGTCAATCAGAGAAATACAGTTATCATAGGATCTCACTGATATGAGGAATTTGAGAGAGTAACATTTAGATGGGTAGGCTGAGTAAAACTGGTGGCCCTCCCCAATGTGATGGGCCTCACCAATCAGTTGAAGGCCTAAATACAGACCAGAAAGGCAGACCCTTCCCCAAGGAAGAGAGAATTCCTCCCACCTGGTGGCCTTCCAGTTGGGATACTGGCTTTTTTTTCTGACTTTGGACTTGAACTGAACTATCAGCCCACCCTGGGTCTCGAGTCTGCCAGTCTTAGAACGGGAACAGTACTATTTTTGAGTCTTGCTGATGCTGCAGATCTTGGGACTTGTGTGTCTCCACAATCATGTGACTGTGTTCGTTATAATAAATCTCTTTATCCATATTCTTTCATACATCCTACTGGTTCCATTTCTCTGGAGAACCCTGACTGATCCAGCCTTCACCTCCACAGATTTCTACAGCAGAGTCTGTCATCATCAGCCACACAGCTGCTCCGTATTCAAAGACAGTATCTCTCTTGTTTTGAAGGCCGTGGTTCTCTTAGAGAGGATTCGCCAATGGAGGTTAAATGAGGATTTGTGGTTGGATAAGAAACAATGAAATATCTGATTTTTCTTTCGACAGACTCACCGAAGCTGTAGAGAAGGAACTGGGAGAATACTGGGTGAAAGTACGGTGAGGACATGGATTCAGATGCTTGGGTTACTTGGAGGGAAGAGGGAAGCAAAAAGGCTGATCCACAAGCTCAAACAGACCTCGTGACACTGAGAAAGTCTGTGAACATATGCAGTGAGCCTGCGTGGGCAACAGCATTACCACACCTTTGTTTCTCAGCAGAGGAAACGGAGCCCCCGGAGGGGAGTGACTCACCCTTCCAGACCAGCAAAGGCCCGGAGCAGATCCTGAGCTGAGCAACACGTGGGAATAAGCTTCTATCAGGCACTTACAATGCAGCCCCTGAACAACGTCTGTGCACTCTCTGAAACCTACCGCAGCAACTCTCATGTAAATTTTCACCTGTCACCTTTTACTTCTCCCCACAAATCCCCAGGTGTTCAACATGGAAGGATGTAAAACTATCTACTTGGGTGCCCTATTCCTACTGAACATTTCGTATTTCAGTCTTCTACCAGCCTTGATGTACAGAGCTCAGCCCAAGTTTTAAGCAATGTTTTTAAGATTTTGACAGAGAGAGAGAGCATGCACAAGCAGGGGGGAAGGGCAGAGGGAGAGGAAGAAGCAGACTCCCCACTGAGCAAGGAGCCCAATGCCACACTCCCCGAGATCACGACCTGAGCCGAAGGCAGACGCTTAACCAACAGAGCCACCCAGACGCCCTCAAACTTTAAGCAATGTTAATGAAAAAGATAAACATATTTTATAATTACCCCTCAAAAGATGAATAAAGTAGGAGATAAAGATACATTTTTACAAATGTAAAGGGAGAAACAGAAGACAATTTTGTAGCTATTACAATTCTACTTCGGGAATTTCCATCACCATCATCACTAATACAGTAATGTTACCTGACATCACATTAATCAGGGAATTTCTGGAGATTTTTTTCTGAACATTATCAAACACTAAAAATGCCCAAAATCAATTCCCTTAAACCAAGACTATTTTTCCTCTTTTTCTTTTTCTAAGTTCCTTAAATACTGATCATTGTCCCTAGACATTTCTTTTATTTTTTAAGATAAATATCAGGACACGAAAACAAACATTCAACTTCTATGTAGACTGAGCTTTTATTCCTTCTAACATCCTGCACAAAACAGAAAAATGACATGAAGAAAACTCACTCTAAGGAATTAACTTCCACTGCAAAAGAAAAAAGTACTAAGAACAAAATTAAGAAGGAAACCTCCCATTTTTTAAGCAATATCATGAAAACAGTGCAGAAGTCTCCCCTCTATTGCTAATATGCTACAGTCATTTAACGAGCTCAGGTTATGGTCTGCTGTAGAAAGTGGGGGGGGGGGGGAGGGGAGGAAGCCTAGTGCTAAAAATAACGGATGAATAAGTGATACATAAAAATGATGACAAGCACATTCCTGCCACACCCAACACCCCTAGAAAAATATTTTCAATCATTTAGTCATTTGATCACAGTATTTGGTCATTTGTTCCTTATGAGGTCTGTCCTAAAAGTTCATTTGTTTTTCCTTTTTGGTTAAGCAGGATGAACACCTCTCATGCAGTTATTTTCCAAGCACTACAACCTACCCTTCTCAGAAGAATCATCTAGTGACATGGATTACACTGAAGTTAGCTAGTGGTTAGAACAACCGGCTAAAGTTTAGAGAATGTGTTTTGTTTTTCCCTCTGAGATAGACTTCACATGCCATAAAATTCACTCCATTTTATAATAAATACACTTCCCATCAAATCGAGCCTAAAAATCCAAGTTATGGGAATCATTCAAAAACTAATTTCGGGGGGCAACTGGGTGGCGCAGTCGGTTAAGCCTTTGACTCTTGGTTTTGGCTCAAGTTGTGATCTCAGGGTCGTGAGATTGAGCCCCACGTCGGACTCCATGCTCATTGTGGCGTCTGCCTGAGATTCTCTCCCCCTCTCCCTCTGCCCCTCCCCACTGTGAGCTCTCTCTCTCAAATAAATAAATCTTAAAAAAAAAAAAAAAAAAAAAACTAATTTTGGGGCACCTGGCTGGCTCGGTCAGTAGGGCATATGACTCTTGATCTCGGGGTTGTGAGTTTGAGCCCCATGTTGGGTGTAGAGATGACTTAAAAATATATATATACACAGGATAAATAAAAACTAAAACTAATTTCAATTTTATACAAAACCATTCATCACATGATTCATCAGCAAGCAAACCACAATCTGATTCATTACTGAGAGGCAGTAGAGCCCAGTGGTCAGGAATGCACATTTATGGTCAAACCCTAGCTCTACCACTTGCTGGCTGTGTGACATCAGGAAACTTATTTAAGCTCTCTCAGGGTCTAGTCACTCACCCATCAAATGAGTGATACACACAACGGTACCTCACGCGGCTACTCTGAAATCACACATGACTGCAGCCTGAGACAGGAGCCCTGATAAATAAGCTCAGGGGCCATGAGGATGGGGAGTGAGGCCAGAGAGAGGATATGTTAGCTGGGAATGAAAAAGGGAAGGCCTGAGGGAAAGAAGCCCAGAGCTGGCGTTGAGCTGGGGTGGGGCCCACACAGAGGAGAGCCCAGTGTGCCACAGCAAAGAGGACGGGAGACATAGGTCCACTCCCACACTACTTCGGGCAAAGCACCGGGGATACAGAAATGGAAAAGTTACAGATCCTTTAGGAGCTCATATTTCAGACCAGGAGCAGCCTTAGACACAAGGGGATAATTAGAAAACAATGAGCTGAGGGCAGTGATAGAGACCCCAAGAATTAGGGGGTATAAAGAGGTCCCTGCGGGAGTAGCCAGGAGAGACGTCAAGGTCAGCTCCCTGGAGGAAGTAACCCCTAAACCGTTCATCACGGATGAGGAGGGATGAGCCCAGTGAAGGCCAGGGGGTACCTGGCATGTCTGTACATGATGTGTGGCCTAAATGGGACTTCTCAGCCTGAAGAAAAAACCCAAAGAAAGGGGTGGAACCTGAGGGAAATTTGGCACTGCTAGAGAAGGTAGGAGAGGGTCAGGGGCTTTTATCTTACAAGCAGTAGAAGCCACTTAAAGGATTTTTAAACAGGGCAATCACAGGATCAGATCTGCTTTATAGGTGCATACACTCCGACTTCGTATGGAAGACGCATCTGAGGAAGGGAAAAATGGACAGCTTTTGCAGCGGTCCAGGGAAGGGAGAAGACAGCCCGATGTGTCCTCCCTCTCTCACCCACACACCGTGTGCCTAAAAAATCAAGCTGCCAGGCGGCACCGCAGTGTTTCACGCTGCCTTCGCTCACGCGGACCTTTGGCCTGGCATTCCCTTCTCCATTCTTCTCCTGATTCACTCCTCGCTCTGCAAGAAGCAATCCAGGCAGCCCTCCTGCAGGAAGTCTTCCACGACTACACAGGAGGCCAAACTTCCCGTTTTGTCTTCCACAACACTCTGGAATATCATTTGCTCTGGATTCACTAAATTATGTTGCAATGATATGCTTCACTGACTGGCACCCTGCTAGACTGAGAGCCCCGAGGGCAAAACAGCATCTTCTTTGAAACCCCAGTGTGCGCACACTTGCCTGGCCCAGACGGGCACTTACTAAATGTTCACTGAGCTAAACGGAATGCCCGGACTCATCGCCTCAGACCCCTTTCACCAACACCGCCCTCTCTCCAACGTTTTATTCCCCAAATGGCTTCCCACACTCACACTCCATACCGTATTTTCCTCAAGGCTTCGTTCACTTTGTTCCCCTGCCCCCCACCACAGTGTCCAATTGCCTAGATTCAATCCATCCTCTTTACCAGTTTGAAACTTTAAATATTTAAAATGAAGCCCACGTTTCACGAAGCCCTGAGCAGCCCCGAGCCCACGGCCCCAGCCTGCTGCTCCCACTACATCCTCTGCCCCATTCCGACTGCCTCCCCCGACCCGGGCCTCACGAACCACCGGGGGGTGGGAGGGTGAAGAACACACAGAACGCATCAGGATGCGGGGAAGCCATCTCGGGGCGGGGGGGGGGGGGGGGGGGCCAAGACCACCGAAGAGCGGTGAGGTTTTGTCCCTGTTTACTTGTTTAAAATAACAAACGGGAAGGAAAATAAAGTACTAACTGGACTTAATTTACAGCCCTTCCTCCCTCAGAACTTCAAAAGGAATCCAACACGTGGCTGGCCGCAGGGTCTGCTCCACATTGGATTTGCTCAAACGAAAACTGCGTCATCCTGCCCGCCCCCCAGAATCTCCAAAAGGCCCTGGGACGAGCCCATGGGACGGTCTCTTTCAAGCAGAGCACGGTACCACGCCACGCTATGAAGCTCAGCCGCCATTACTAGCCGAGTGTCATTTTATCTTTTTATTTGGAAAGGGTGCATACAATGATCTTCTTCACCCAAGCACTTCAAAGAAAATCTGTTCCAGGGACTTTATCATGCATGATGTAATGGACTCTGTAAGTTCTGCTCTTACTAGGCTATAAATGACTCTCTCTGCGGTTCTTGGGGTCTCCGGGGGGAAAGCGCTACATGAATATTCTTTTATGTAAAATAAAAGAGTGACGTTGCGAGTTTTAAGTGGTAAGCGGAGAAAGCACGACTGCTCTTTTGACGAAGTTTTTAAAAGGTAGTTTAGAGAAAACTGTACAGTTACGGGATATTCGAGAGATTGTGTTCTTACTGGTCTTGACTTGAAAATACCTTTGCCTTTGTAGCTTTGCCCAACATTCTCTAGTCAAAGATCATCTCATAAAAATAAATCTAAGCGTGTGCTTTTTTATCCCCTTTACGTTTCCTACTCTCTGCGCCTGCAAGTCGGGAGCTAACAGCCCTCTTCACAACCAGCGGGCAGATCAGCGTAGGATACTGAGCATAGCAAATATAATTCGTGGCACCCACCACAAAGACCTCTGGGAAAACAGGACCCAAAGACAACCCTAAGAACCGCCGATATGGGGGCGCCTGGGTGGCTCAGTCGGTTAAGCGTCGTCTGCCTTCAGCTCAGGTCACGATCCCCGGGTCCTGGGATCGAGCCCTGTGTCAGGCTCCCTGCTCGGTAGGGAGTCTGCTTCTCTCTCTCTCTCTCTCTCTCTCTCCTTCTGCCCCTCCCCACTGCTCGTTCTCTCTCTGTGTCTCTCAAATAAATAAAATCATTAAAAAAAAAAAAAACTGCCAATATGGTGAGGAGAATATTTTCAGGTGGAATTTCTAAAGATCAATCCCGACTGTTCCTTATCAGAAATGTACAAGCGCAACATGAGAAGGGAGCTGGGTGCATAGGGACAAGGGGGAACCAGGGCAGGAGGGAGGGGTCAGGCAGGGAGAACTGAAATGAAAACTTAAGTAGTGTCAGGACAGTATGCCTAAAATAAGTAAAGTAAAGATTCTGACAGAGAATGCATAATGTGCTGCAAGTAAGAATTCAAAGAGCTTCTCTTCAGGCCACCCAACCATCAGAGACTCTTGGATATGTGTTCAGTTTATGTGAAAGGAACTCCCCTCCCACAGACATCATTAATTAATCATTTGTCAACTATAAAATACACTTAATGAAACTGCATTTAATGGAATAAAATTACATTTAATGAAAATGCGTATTTTTTTAAAGTCTGCTTGAACTTCCTGTTGCCATAAAAAGGAAAAGGAAAGCAAAAGGGGTGGAGGTGGGAGGGCAGGCCAGGAGCCTCTGAATGTTGCCTGATTTCCCTTTCCTCTGCCTGGAACTAATAAGGACCTAAAGACTCCAAGGTGGACATCCCCTCAGAGGACGAAAGTATGGCTTCAAAGGTAAATATTAGAGAGCCAATAGAAGTTAAAACTACATTTCCTCCCATATGATCAGCCCGAGATTGTTTTATTGGAGCACCATGAACACTCTGAGACACGTGAATCCGCAAGTTTCACCCTCTGAGGACAGACAGACTATCACGGCTCCTGGATCCTAGAAATTCAGGACCACACATGAGCCGCGGTACACGGAAAACTGGGATAACCATTTCTCCTCCGCAAGCTTTCTGGTTTGCCAGGTAAACTTGACATAGCATCACATCTCTCCACGCCACACAGACCGAAAGCCGGGTGATGGGGACCGGCCTCGGCACCTAGCTCTTCCCCAACATGAGCAGGGGAGGCTGCTCAGTCAGGAGTAGGGGGATGGCAGAGAGGACGCAGGGTGAGCTCCTGGGGGCTGCACTTCCTCCACAGTGGTGTTCCTGCCAAACTCCCCAAGACCTGCCACCTCCCCACCTTCTGCCTGACAACTCCCTTCTCAGATCCTTGTTAATTGGTAGTTCGTAGTTTGCTAGCAGGTACTCTTTAGATAAAGGGCACATTCTGTTTGAGAACAGTTCAATTCAGGAGTGTAGGATACTCGGAGATTCTACAGAATGACAGAAATTATATACTCTGAAATACGTTTTCCGTATAAATTGTGAAACTTGGGTAGTATCCCTCTGCACCAGGCCCTGGTAACCCCACATGCAGACCAGTGCCATCCCACCAACTAACGGCTCTCCCTGTGTCCACCTGTCCTTCAAGCCACTGCCTGATTAATCTTCTAAAGAGATGACATTCATCCTGCATTTAGGAAGAGAGATGCTAAAACTTTCACAGCCACATGCCTAAGGGCTTAGGGTGCATGAGCAAAGGAAAACAGATATTTAAAAGCTGCATCTCCTCCTCCAAAATGCAAAAGCACAGAAACGAGGTATTTAATTCTGATATGAATGTGGAACTAGACCAGAGAAAGCATTCTTCTTAGCACCTTATCTGTTATAAACAGAAAAAAACATATACCGTTTTTTTTGGAATCCACAGATGGGAATAGTTGTTTCACACCAAACCGTACTTCCCAAAGCCACCCTCTGTATTAGAATCCTGTCTAATCTTCTAGTGGTTTTATAATAAAAATTTTGGTCTGAAAGGGACAATATATGAGAGAATCAGCCAGGCAAGAAGGAACTAATCAGTATCACGAAAAACGACTTGGTCACAAAATATACCTTTGGATATATAAAACAACCAAAGGTTGTAAATAAAGCCTATCACATCATCGATGTCACAAAAGTGCTGCCATTAAGCTCCTGAAACAAGAAGCCACAGAAACGGTCTCCCCCAGAGGGGTATAAGAAACATCGCGGCCATTTGCATTCAAACTCAGATTTTTGCTGCGAGTGACATGAGCGATGAAAGACAACACACAAATAAGTAGTACCTGGTTTTCTATGGCCTTCCTATTCTTCGGGTCGCTCACGATGGACAGCTGTAACTCTGCCATCTTTTTCATCTTGCTGTCCATATCTATCTTCTGAACGAGGTTCTTGGTCTGGTTCTTCAGGAGCCGAACCGTGTCCTCTTTCCCATGCTTCTTTGCAAAAAGGGATGCGCAAGCTGAATGTATGGCAGTGACCCAATTTTCCAGATCTGTCTGGCTAGTGGCCTAAACATGGTGGGGGGGAAAAAAACCTTTTTGGAATTGTTTTACCACAAAGTAATGCACAGAGTGGGAGGCTGGGCTTTGATGTGTAAAACTCAAGAAGTACCTTCACCTCATAAAAACGGTTTAATTTCAGAAAAACACACAACCACTCAGCTCAGGTTCGCTGGCTTCCTTGACTCCGGAGGGTCTGAGACAATGCCCAGGGCACAGCAGAAATAATCATATAGCTCCAAATAGGACAGGACAACAAACTACAAACAAGCCATGAGCCAAGAGCAGAGGAGTAATCCAAACACCAGGGTATGGTCACTTAGCTCAGTGTCTTCACACGATGCTGTGCTCTAAAAGGTGCTTATCTTCATAATTTTAATAGGGTGAGAAAAATATTAGGGCTTAAAAAGTTAAACTCTGAAACCTGGATATGAAATTTCATCGACAGTATGAACTAAATTATGAAATCAATAAAAGCATTTGGGGGGATGTACACAGCATTAAAATAGTTGTCTTTAAGCACTGGGAATATACATAAGGGTTCTTCTTTCTCTGCTCTTCAGTTAACTTCAGACGCAAGGACTATATGCAATTTTCACATAAGAAAAGATCTTAAAAATAAAGCAAGTTTGAATAAAGTACAATGGGCAATTATGATTCTTAGCAAATTATTATGATTCCACTCCCCTGATGTCCAGAAAAACCATACACATTCAAGCTATGCGTTGATCCTTCAATGATCTCTGGGATCATACAATAGGACCTACTGGGAAAATTTCTTAGAATTAAGGATATTTTGCCTGAATCACAAAATACTCATTCCACACTTGCCCCTGAGAAGTCCATGCAGATTTTTAATTTTTTTTAAAAAAGATTTTATTTGAGGGAGTGAGAGAGCACAAGGAGGGGGAGTGGCAGAGGGAGAGGGAGAAGCAGGTTCCCTGCTGAGCAGAGAGCCGGATGCAGGACTCCAATCCCAAGACTCATGACCTGAGCTGAAGGCAGCCGCTTAACCGACTGAGCCACCCAGGTGCCCTAGTCCATGTGGATTTAATCTAATGTTCTTACCTTCCCTACAATTCAGATTAACAGCAATTCATTACTTGGCTTTAAAGCATCATAGAAAGTCTAATCAACCTTTCTGTGAAGAGAAGGAAAATCAAATCTCAGGCCCTGAATCTTGTAAGTCAAGTTGGGGACAACAATAAGGCTAGAGGCCCAGCCAGTTTACCTGGTACTAGCAACAGGAAATCCTATGCAGAGAATTCTAGATCCCCAAAGTCTGCAGAGAGAACACCAAGTTGTTCTGCAGGGCTCCTGAGACCAGGAGTATCCAGGACCAATGTCATCGAGACACCTGAACCAAGGACCTATGAGGGCTTCCATGAACCTTTTTGGTCAGATATAATCTGCAGCCCAAACTGGGTCTTTATGCAGCACTGGACTGAGACTGGGAAGCACTTCAGAAACATACTTCACTTCCCTTACTTCCACCTCTTTTGAGTTAATCAATAACAGCACCAATAGTTATAGTTAGAAATAGTTAGAATTCCTTTAGCACTTAACACACAGAAATAGCACTTAACTATAGAAATAGTTAGAACTTCTTTAACACTTAACACATGCACATTATTAATCCCTCAAGCAATCCTATAAGCTATTGTTATCCTACTGGCCGAAGGATCCAACGCTCAGAGCAGTTAAGTCCTCCAAGATGGCGTACACGCCCAACGACAACACCAGGATGTCACACCCAAGGCTGACACCAACACCCTGGCATCCCACCATGCTCTTCAACTTTGCATTTGCTAGAAAACTGCTGAAAATCATAACAGCAGATAACTTGAAATTTAACATCCTCAGTCCACTTCCACTGGAAAACGAGACCTTACAGCATTTGTCTATAAGGCTTTCCTGAAAAGCTTCTTTTTTCACTCCCATTGGGATTCTTGGGAAAAATCTAAAGCTCTCCTAGTCATATTCTGTAGGCTTCACTTGAAAGCCTCCACTCCGGGAATTTCAGACCTTGCACCACTAGATCATGAGCTACACCAGAACGAGGATCACGATTTTTCTCTCTTCATATCCTCAAGACCATCTCATGGGCCACAGCTTGGCACTTGAAGGGCGTCCCAAGAAATGCTTGCTGTATGAATGACTGGATGAACACAGGCCCCATGGCACCTGACAGTGAGCAGAGGCCAATTCTCTTGCTTAAGCCTCAACCAAAGCCTACCTAAGCTTTTACCCTATTTCATTGCTAAGCTGTGCCTCTTCATTCTGTTCCTTCTCGTCCTCCTAGTACACTCCGTCCTTGGGATTGGAGTCCCTCGTACTGCCTTGACCCTCTGTCTAGAAAGCTCGGCAGTACCTGGAAAAGGTAGACATCTCCAAAGGAGTTGCTGAGGCAGAACACGTTTTCCTTCTTGGGATGTTCTGGGACAGACTGCACTATGCTGTCTTGTGCAAACAGTGCACACCGAGGGGCACTGCTCTGATCCATGGAATTCTTCCCATAGGTCTCATAGAACAGCAGGGTGCAACCTACGAGAGAGAAGCAAAATGAATCCCTGACACAGTCCTGAGGATCTAGGAAAGCAGGGAGAAGGGGGAGGGAGGGAGGGAGGGAGATGAAACAGCCAACCATGTAATACAAAAGGGAATTCTGGTATCCAAAGTATGCCTCGTTGTATTAGCATAACTCAGGGTAAAAGGAGAGGTTTTTGTAAACATGATATCACAATAATAACAATACCAAGCATTTATCGTTGCTTACTCTGTGAGAAACTCTTCTAAGTTCTTCAATGGCTCATTCAGTCCCCACAGCAGCCCCAGAAGGTAGGTGTGGTTATTAACCCCATTTCACAGATGAGAAACTGGAGAGGTTATACCCACTGTGCAGGTCCCACCGCTGGACTGTGGCCAAGCAGGGACCTGAACCCAGGCACTGACCCCAGAGCCCTCCTTCTCAACAACACTGCATTATTTAAGAGATCTGAATGTAGGAAGAAAACCCATGTTCATTAAATAAGGGAGCTTCTACACTTACAACTTGTGGTAACAAGAAAATGAGTTTACCTGCAGAACTTTGCCATTTATGAGAAAGGACCCAGTTAATTCTCCAAATGCCACATAAGATAACCTAATACTGGTGTATTCTTTTATCTCACAATAAAAGGAAATAACACTATAAATTTTACTAGTTTAAATGAAGAGGGGAAAATGAAACTAAATATCCCTCGATTTACAATAGGACGCTATATGACCCAGCAATTGCACCACTGGGTATTTACCCCAAAGATACAAATTTAGTGACCCGAAGGGGTACATGCACCCCAATGTTTATAGCAGCAATATCCACAATAGCCAAACCATGGAAAGAGCCAAGATGTCCATCAACAGATGAATGGATAAAGAAGAGGTGGTACATATATACAATGGAATATTATGCAGCCATCAAAAAAAAAA